>NC_133658.1:266569524-266628656 GCF_037893015.1 Macrotis lagotis | reverse complement strand
CTTGCCCAAGGCCACATAGCTAGGTAATTATTAAGTTTCTGAGACCAGATTTGAACCCAGGTACTCCTGACTCCAGGGCTGGGGTTTTATTCACTACACCACCTAGTCACCCCCTTCCTCCTTCTCTTGATCCTCTTCTTCCTCCTTCTCCTCTCCCCCCCTTAACGCTTTATGAATTCATCAGGCCAGGCTACCAGCTGTCTCTAATAATGGTCTCTATTTGATATCAAATACCTGGAATACATTTCTGACAACCCCCATCTTGTGGACCTTGTCTCAATTGAATTCCCACTGAAATCCATTCATCTCCAAATGGGTTATGAAAGGATAGGTAGGGGAAGAAGCATGATGCTCCCTTTCAGCTTTGAAGAAGTTACAGAAGACTGACCTCTATCCCAATTCCCAGATGAATATGAGTTCCAAGATTTTGAAGGAGGGAATATAAAACAAGGCACAGGGAAATAGCTATATTGAACTTGAAGGTCAACTAGGAAATTGCTATGTAGGATTTGAAGATCTCACCCTTTGGGATGGGAAAGACAAGTGCATAGAACGCCACCCATGCACTATGAGTTTAGTCATAGCCACCCTTTGGGGGTGGCTGTGACATAAGTATAGGAGAATACCTGGAGAGAGTTTCTAAACCTATTCCCAAGCACTATTTTTGACACACCCATGATGAAAATGTACTTAAGCAAGGTTCTCTGGAGTGTATCTCTCTTTTTTCTCTCTTTTCTTCTTTGCAGAATGACCACTTTCACTCTCTATGCTAGAATCACATGACCCCGGCCTAAACCACTGGAGTTATATGACCCCAGTTCTATGTGACCGGATGTTGATTATAAACTTTTCTTCTCTCCTTCTGGGCTCCCTGCCATTTCCTTCTCTCTTCTTATCTTTCAGGTCTTTCCTATGCTGTTTCCAGGCTTGTAATTAAATTCCTTCCTAGATATAAGTTGTTTCTGTGAACATTTCAGGCTTGTAAAATAAAAAAAATCCTGAGCTTGCCCCAACCCAACCCCAAAACAGAGTTCATCAATCACTCATCTCAAGAGCTTGATTCCTCTGTTGATCAGTATAAAAGTTTTTAAGTAGGTCACATTGTCTTTCATTAGATGTCCTTGTGGCCCCCAACCCTAGTACTCATCCTAAGTATTGAAATTAATAAAGCTCAGAACTCCCAAGATAGAGTGATCAACCAAAGTCTCCCAATAATCAGAGAGTATACATATGTATTATCTATGAGCATACAATCAAATAATCAGTGGAACATTACACAAGTTGGAAAATGCTATAAATCAGGGCTCAATTCATTGTTTTGCCTATTTTATAGATATAAGAATGTAGTAGAAAATATGTTAATAATGCAGATTAAACCTGAAAGTACTATCATACTTTTTTCTGGAGAGTCAGTTGTTAAACATTTCTGAGTACATCCTTGGTGATGTTATATCAACTATTAAAAATCTTTTATAAAATTACTTTTGTTTAATCCCACATCTCCCATTTCTTTATTTCTTTAAGGCAATGGGGCTAAATGATTTGCCCAAGATCACACAGCTAGACAATCATTAAAATTCTCTTTCTAATCCAGTAAATTTTTATAATTATATAAATGTCATCTATTGTTTCAGTAATTTGAGAGGTTCCATTTCTCATGACTTCTCTAGTCTTTAAAATCCAAGGAACTCAAATTGTTATTGCACTTTATTAGAGAAACATCTTTACTAACCTTGTGATTAGTATCCAACTTTAGGTATGTTGAATTTCTCTGCAGAAGAGCATTGGACTGAATGTTTTTTCTTAGAAGAAAGTGTTCAGCTAGAACAGATAATACTTCTTGTGAAAACTGTCTTGCTGCTTATATCTACACATATACAGCTGCCTTCATTGTTTGGGTTTGGATTCAATACTTATAAGGCAGTAAAAATGAGGATTTTTTTTCTCCTGGCAGAATCGATATATGTTTTCTTTTTCAATATTTGTAGTTGCATAGTATGCTCATAAATCTGGACAAAGAACTGCCATGTGGAGAAAGCAAGAGTATCTTGGAAACATTATTGATATATAATTGTCCCAGCTGAATGTTCTTCCTTTCCTGTCTGCCAGGAAAGATGCCACATTTACATGGGGCTTTCTCAGGTGAGTACTAGGACATCCAGGCTGAATTCAGGCTTTTTTTTTACTAGTCTTAGAATGGCCATAGTTTTCATAAAACATGGAATCTTTAGGAATTGGAATTATGTGATGATTTGTGGTTTTTCATAAATAAAACAACTCGAAAATGTTTATCAGATTTGAACATGAGATCATAAGATCATATGAGTTATACTAGAAAGGACCATAGAAATTATCTCAGTCAATCCTCTTATTTTACAGAAGAAGAAACTGCGGTCCTGAAAAAGGAAGTTATTTGGACAAATATTATCCTATGATTTTATCATATTTTCAGTTCCTTGATTTCATTAAAGCTTTAAGGTAGGAAAAATCCATTAAATTAGGAGATTTCTCTTATTACTTAATGATATTTCTTTTTTATAAGATTTTTTTCCAATTGATATTTTATTTTTCTAATTGCATGTTATGAAAGTTTTTCAGCATTCATTTACATGCATGAACAAATTTATAAGTTACATAATTTCTTTCCACCCTCCCTTCCTACCACCTTTCCCTCAGCAGCTAACAATTTGGTAAATATTGTACATACACTTTTATGTTTAACATGTTTAGAGAATAGTCATTTTCTGTATGAAGAATTAGGATTTAGATAAAAAAAGAAAACTGAGATAGGAAGGAATAACAGGAGAAATTTTTAAAAAGTGAACATAGTGTTCATTCAGATTCCATAGTTTGTTTTTGTTTCATTTTGTCTTCATTTGTATGTGGATAGCATTGTCAATAAGAGTTAGTACAACTCTGACCATACCACTAGATGCATACATGTTCAATAATCATATGATTTCATTGCCTTTGGTGCCTTTATGATGTTTCTTTTTTATAATTTTTATGTATTTAAGGCAATGAGTTTAAGTGACTTGCCCAAGATCACACAGCTAGACAATTATTAAGTGTCTGATGCTGGACTTGAACTCAGGTCCTCCTGACTCCAGGGCCAGTGCTCTATTCTCTGTGCCACCTAGCTGCCCCAAAAATGTAGTTTTGAATGAGACTTTTTTCTTTTGCTTTGTCTGAGATTAGGATTGCCACTCTTGATTTTTTTTTACTTCCATTGAAGTATATTATATTTTGCTCTATCCCTTTTATCTTTACCCTATGTGTATTTCTCTCCTTCAAATGTGTTTCCTGTAAACAATATATTGTAGGATTCTGCTATTTAATTCATTCTGCTATCTGCTTTCCTTTTATGGAAGAGTTCATCCCATTCTCATTTACAGTTAAGATTAAGAATTATTTATTTTCCTGCTTGGTATCTTTCCCCATTTGTACATTTCCCTTTCCATTCCTCTTATTCTTCCTCACCCATTTTGCTCTATTTCCCTTGTAACCTTTCTCTTAAATTTTAACTTTAAATTTACTTTCCCTTATGCCTCCACCTTCCCTTTATCAGTTCCTTTTTCCCCTCTCTTCCCCTCCCCTTTCTATTTTCCTGTAGGATAGAATAGATTTTTAAATACAATTTTTAAACTCTATATGGTATTCCCTCTCTTAATCAAATCTATTAAGTAGGATTTACTTAGTGTTCACACCATCCCTTCTTTCCCTCTACTGTAATAGGTCTTATGCCTGTATACCTAGCACTATCCCCTACTGCCTAGCTTTCTCCTAGTGTAGTCTTTCTTTTTATGTTTCTATTGTTTTAACCCTGTCTTGTACTTACATTCCCTCATCAAAATAGACTAATTTTATCTGACCTGATAGAAGTACCATCAAAGAAAAATTAATCACAGTTTGATTGTTTGATTGCCTGATAAGCTCTAAGTACTATCAGAGTACAGTAAATCAAAGGTTGATTACTTAATTGATTGATGAGCAGCATTGCCACCTAGTCACCAAGCACCCTCTCCTTTTTTTTCTCATTAGAAATATACTTCTCAAGAGACATGAATCTCATCAAAATATAATCACTTCATATCTTATCCCCTTTTGAAGTATTCTCCATTAACACACAATCCTCATGAGTCATAGCATCATTCAAAGTCAAATCATTTCACAAACCATTTGTACCAACCTCCACAAAGCATACCTCCTGCAATTGTAGCAAAAAACTTCAAAGTATATCTCTTCATGATGATTTCATGTCCAGTCCCTCTTTCTCTATAGTATTCCAACCATACCTCTATATCCCTCCCCAACCAATGTAACTGGGACACAACCTCCCAATGTCCCTTTAGCACCCCAATCATGATACTAAAACCCTCATTAACTAAAATATGATTTTAGATAAAATCACTTCCTGGTCTCTTTATGTACAACCCTTCTAAGTATGATCACGCCCTCTGCCCCATCATACTACAAATCTCTAAGTACATAGTAAAGTAATGTCATTTTTGATTTAATTATGTATAGAGAGCCTCTTAGTACACTAAGTACTGGGATACAATGAAGGTCTCTCTTAAGAACTTTAGTGTTTATTGTAAAGCATGAGACAGACACACTGGCACAAGACCACCCAGCTTAGAGTGCCCTCATCAAAGAATGTGCTGAACTCCATAAGCAAGGCAAAAATAAAGTGGCTCAAAGAAAATGTGAGGTATATAAGTTTAGAATAAACACCCCAGGTGTTCACCTGGACTATTTGTGCCTTACCTGTGGTAGAGCATTCTGAGCACATATTGGTCACAATCAGCCCACAATCAGGCATAAAGCAATTTGTGTCTAACATAGTGATGTCATTTTTGTCATCTTCTTTAACAAAAAATAAGAAACAACCATACCCATATTCTCTAAGTACAATTTCTTTAACTATATTCAACCCTCTATCTAGCCTAAGAGAAACACAGTTCTCAAGAATTACAAGTGTTGTTTTTCCTTTTAGAGTTGTATAGAAATTAGTATTCTTGACTAATATTTAGTTTTGGGTTTTTTTTTTCCTCTTTCAGTTTAATGCATCTCTTGAGTCTTGTTTTTGGAAATTGAATTCACTGTTTAGTTCTGGTGTTTTTATTAGGAAATTTTGGAAGTCCTCTTTTCATCAAACATCTATCTTTTCCCCTGATAGAATATGTTTAATGTTGCAGTGTAGCGTATTCTTCATTGTAATGCAAGATCCCTTTCCCTACAAAATATCATATTCCAGACCCTCCATTTCTTGAATGTTGAAGTTAGTGAGTCATGTGTAATTCCAATTGTGTTTCTTTTGTATTTAAGTTGTTTCATTTAGACTGATTGCAGTATTTTCTCTTTTATTTGAAAATTCTCTAATTTGGCTATGATAGTCCTTGAAGTTTTTATCCTTGTGCCTCTTTCTGAAAGTGTTCTTGTGTAGCCTTTCAAGGATTATTTTTTCTTCTTGATCTACTATATTTGGACAGTTTCCCCCGATAAGTATTATTTTTTTGAGCTAGATTTTTTGGTAGAACAGTAATTCATAAATCATCTCCCCTGGATCTGTTTTTTAGGTTGTTTTCCAAAAAGATAGTTTATGTTTTCTGCATTTTTTAGCCTTTTGATTTTGTTTGATGGAATCTTGGTGTCTCATAGATTGATTACTTTATATTTTTTCCAATTCTAATTTTTAAGGTTTTATCATCTTCAGTTAAATTTTATATTTCCTTTTCCAGTTGGTTAACTTTGCTTTTTGCTGAGTTGCATTCCCTATCCAGTTGCTTGATTTGAGTTTTCAATGAGCTGCCTTCCTTTTCCTATTGGTTGATTTTATTTTTTGAAGAATTACATTCTTTTTCCAGTTGGTTATTTTTACTTTTAAAGGAACTGATTCTTTGGTCAATTTTTTTGTTTGTTTTGTAGAGCAGTGGGGTTAAATGATTTGCCCAAGGTGACACAGCTACATATTTTAAGTGTCCAAGACCAGATTTGAACTCAAGTTCTCCTGACTCCAAGTCCAGCTCTCTCCTATTTGGTCAATTTTCATTATTTTTTCTGAATGGCTCTTATTTCTTTTTTCCATTTTTCTTCTTCTCTTCTTTGGATGCAATTAGATGAGAGGACTAATAGGTTATACAGCACATGGAGGCTATTAAAATGCAAGAAAAGGTGGGAATGGGTAAACTTGTGAATGTTAACAAAAGGATTTTATATTTGTTTCTTGTACCAAAATGAAGTCATTGAAGTTTATTGAGTAAAGGGTTAATCTGATCAGTTCTCTGTTTTAGGAAAATCAAATTGTCAAGTGACAGGAAAATGTATTGGAATAGGAAGAAACTTGATGTAAGAAAAACTAAAGAGAAGACTAATGATAAGAATTTTTAAATGATAATGTGACGAAAGAAAGAATATACTTTATCTACTGATTGAATAATATGAGTGCAGATTAGGTATTAAGGATGATACAAAAATATGAGCCTGGGTATTTCCAAGATACTGATGCCCTCAATAGCAACAGGATTTTAGGGAGAGAAGAGGATTTTTGGGTGAAGAACATAAATTCACTTTTGGACCTGTTGAGCTTATTATACTTATTAAGCTGACATGTGAGACTGGAGCTCAGGAAAGAGTTCTCTGTATATAGGGACATACATTCAGGAATCAGGGAGTTGATGTTAGAATAAAATAAGAGTACATTTGTGCTCACAGCAGAGTTATGGAGGAGCCCACAGTTAGTGAGCATGATCTAAATAAAGGTGCAGTAAAGTTGAGTAAGAAATACTCAGGTAGGAGAAACAGGAGAAAATGATGTTATAAAAACTTAAAGAAAAGGAATTTTCCAAAGGGAGGTGATGATTGACAGTATTCAAAGATAAAGAGGGATGAAAAATGATAAGGGCTGAAAAAAGAACATTTGATTTGGTAATTAGAAGATTATTGATAACTTTAGCTAAATAAAATAGGAGAATGCCTCAAGATTTCACTTTGTTTATAGTTTGACAGTTTTCATCGTTATTGTAGGTTTTTTACAAGGCAGTGGCATTAAGTGACTTGTTCAAGGTCACATTGCTAGGTAATTAATATGTGTCTGAGTCTGGATTTAAATTCAGGTCCTGACTCCAGGGCTGGTGTTCTATCCACTGTGCCACCTAGTTGCCCCCCATCATTGTAGGTAAAAACAAAACTTCTCTTTGCTTTTGGTGGGAGCCTCTTTAATTACATGCTAGCTAAGCCTGATGATACCTGCCTAAAAGCAAGTTGAATGAATAGTAGACATCACTAATAACGTAGATGCTAAATAAAAGGTCTGGTAAAAATATTTAGGTCCACTGAGATATGACATGGTTGGGATAAAATGGAAAGATCATACTAACCAAAAAGTTGAAAGCATTTCCTAAGATTCTGGCTCATATACTCATACTATATATAGTCAATGATCTCTGAACCTCCTAATCCCTCAGAGGAGGTGTGGTAGGATTTAATGGTTGGCAGGGATGAGATGATAGAAGTCATGATGACTGCCTCTTGAGCACAGGATAAATGGGCTATTTCTCTCCTTCCCAGGATGAAAAGAATATACTTCAGTTAAAACAGTGAGTACCTGGGCTGATGAAGAGGGGCACAGTCAGATGCTCATCAATCATTATTTACCAAATGCTAAATACTGTGATAAGAACTAGGAATAGGAAAAATAAGCAAAAATAGTCCTTGATCTCAAGGAACTTCCATTTTAAGGGAGGAGACAGCATGTAACTACATAGGTAGATGTAAGACACATAAAAATGTATGGAAATCAAAAATATGAAAACTAGCAGTTTGGAGCACTAGGAAAAGCCTCTTATTGTGAAGTCAACAGCAAAGGGACTTTGAGGACAGTGGCTGCTGACCTGGAAGAGAGAGTAGGAGTGGCTGAGCTGCACATGTCACAGACTGTGACAAGCTTGTGATGTTGGAAATGCTTCCTTCTAAATTTCAGGGCTATGAGGCAATGTCTAAATCACCCTGTCCTAGTTACAGCTCTGTCGCCGAGTGTTCTTCATGGGTCAGTATCATTTCAGGGTATTTTCCATTCCTTTCCCTCAGTGTACCTCTACACTTTAGTCTGACATATTGAAAACATTATTTCTCTTTTCAAGGGAAATTCACAGCTCTTCTCACATGACCAAAGGACTTTATTAGACAAAGGCCATGTCTGTTCAGTCCTTTTCATAGATTTCCTTGAGAGAAATGTATTTGCCAAGTATTTCAGTTTGAATCCACTTTGATTTCCTAGAAGTCTTTTATTCCTCACTGGCCAATTTGACCCCATTGAAACTTCATTTATGAGTAGAAGCCAATCCTTTCCTCTCGTTTGGATAAACAGAGCAGAGAATATATAGGCTTAGTTGCTAATGGTCTGCAAAGAGTTTTCCAAATATATAACCTGCTCCTTTGGCTATGGCCTCATTAAAAAGAGATGCTGCCATTTGATTAATATGGCAATAATAGATTTGCCCTTCCCAACATTACCTTGTGGGGGTGAAATATTTTGACTGCTTTTGAATTCACTTGGCTTCCTCAGGGAAAGCCACAGAGCAAAACAGATTAAGAAGCATTTTCATGCATTGCAGGTATAGCAAGAAACATACTATCAAAATTCAAGCAGCATTCAAAAGAATGAGTAAAAATTTGCAAAGATTAATTGGCTGAGACAAGATATGCTGTTAATAAAAGTCCTGTAAATGAAAATTATCAGAGTATCAATTTTCTACTTTGTTTTAGAACTCAGCCCAAGGACACTAGCAGACTTCAAAAAATGAGTTTTAATGACTTTTTTTGTTTTGCTTGTGTTTCTCTGGTAGGCTGTAGGCAAATGTTGTAGGTTTAATAATCATCTCCAACAGTAATAAGTTCTTTCAGTGTTTATACCTCCCTAACAATACATGGCTATAATTACTGTAGCAGAAAATTTAATAAGTCACAGAAAGTGGAATAAATGTGACAATATAGTTTCTGGAAAAAAATAAAATCCTTCATTCTTGTTATTAAATGAGTAACTTGTTCATCCAGATTCTTTACAGTTTTGTAGTTCATCCCTGAGAGCCAGGAATACGGTGAGAGATGCAATGATTTCTTTTGGCCACTAGGGCAACATTCTGCATTTTTAGGTCCCTGCATCTCTCTACTCAATGATCCACTATAGAATTACTTAGTGATCCTCTAGAGGCTTTGAAGAGTTAATGCACAACTCAGAAATGGGACAGACTATATAGCCCATTGAATCAGACAGCTGGTGGAATCGTAAAACATAATAGACTTGGCAAGCAGCAGCTGCAGCTGCAAATTTTCATTTGGGTTTGGTGTTGGACAAGGCTGTCCATATCCACATCTACACAGATGCACAGATCAATCAATGTTAGTGTCAGCTCTGAAATGTAGCATGTTGGCATAACAACTAAGACAGAGGAGCAGGGGTAAGAGGAGAGAAAGTTCAATTGAGATTGTGCCCCAGAAATTGTCTGCACATTGCCAGGATGGGAACAAGGTCCTTGAATAAAAGCATTTATTCAAAGTCATAGCTGGCAATGGTTCTGATCGATCTCTAACTGACCAATTTGTCATTTACAAGACAAAAAGTGCTTTGAAGAGCATAGTTCTATAGTACCACTGTTACAGATGTTGGTGAGTCTTTGGAATTGTCATTTTCTGCTGTATCTGGATATGTAGTTCATTATAACTCTTATGTAGAAGACGCCAGCAGCATTAGTCATTACTGTTCCTAGGGTAATCTGTCTGATCCAGAATAGTTTGATGATGATGAGTTTGTCTCCCAGCTTCAATATAGGACTGCATATCTGCCTAGGTAGATAAAACCCACTCTCCCAACCCTGAGATCTCTTCTTTGGAGCACTAGTATGTAACAGAAATCTCTACTATTACAATTCAAAGTTATAATAATGTATGGGCCCATTTAGATTTCTTAAATCATATGACTGACTCTTGGTCTGAAACCCTATCATGGTCCTCATTGTGACTCCCTCTAAGACAATAACCACAAATGACAGTATTTTGTCAATTTCATTCATAATCCTTTCTCTTTTTATCCACAACAGTGACTTCAATAAGGTAGGTAATACTTAGTTGAGCAAATCATTTCTTCTTCAATATACTCTCTGAGAAAGCTACCTAAGACACAAAATAGTCAAGTGACTTGTCCAGGATTCCATAGCCAGTAACTGTCAGAGTCAGATCTTGAACCAAATTCTTACTAACGCCAAAACCAATGGAGTTTTATTATGTTTCAGTAATATTATACTAATGGATTTTAGAAAGCTTAGGAGAACATGTTTCTTTTTAAAATTCCTCTCTCAAAATTAGTGAAGGGGGAATCTTTGACGTACTTTAGCCTAGTAGAGTACAAGACAGTATCCAGAAAATCTTGAGTTTTAATCCTGTCTCAGATACTTTTTGTTGTGTGCACAAATCATCAACCCCACTAAGTCTAGGTTTCCTCTCATGTAAGATAAAGGAGTTGGAGTTGATATCTTCTGAGGAACTTTCAACTTCTGAATCTATGATCCCATGATCCTATGGATAAAAGAGCAGTCAACAGACTTGACAATTCCACTTCTTAGTTAGATATGAGAATTTATTAGATGCACCAGCAAAAATATATTAACCATATTATCATATTGTATTCTGTTTTATGTGAAAGATAAAAGATAAAGCCCTCTGCCCCAAGTGCTGCAAAAATCTTGATTCAACTCAAGAAAAATCATTGCAGGAGAAAGAAATCTTTGATACTCTCCTAAGATAACAATGTTCAACATTCAGATTTGAATTTCTGAATTGATTCTTCAACCATTCACCCTCTCAGTTTGCTGAAGTATCCCAAGAAATTACATAGAAAGTCTATATTGATTCATTATAGTATCTGGGGAATGAAAACATAGACACACACACATATACAAAGAGAGAAACAGAGACATAGAGAAAAAAACAGAGAGACAGACAGACAGACAGAGAAACAGACAGAGAAATAGTGAAATTCATATTTGTGACCATCCCCTTAAAACTGTCTGCATCATTTATATTGCTCTCCAGAGAGTGTTGAAGGAGAAATATTTTTCCTAATTTCCTGTAATATTAAGAAAATATTATCTGTGCTTTGTCTGATATTTTTGAAGGACTCTGACTCTCTCTCCAGTGTTCAGTTTAATCCTCTTCTCAAATGTAAATTCACTAATATGACAGTAAACAACTTCAGCCCTCTCCTCTTCCCATTCCTCTATCTGTCTGACTCTTAGTTTTCCAAGGTATATACCGGAAACTATTCATATCCAGGTGGGTCCCTCATTGACCTTCTCCAGACTCCTCCTGCACAGAAGGTGGACTAGGCTCTCTATAAAAGTTTGGTCAAACCTCACCTCCATGACGGATCCATGTGATCTCAGTTCCACACTGCTGCATCTATGATGATTTAAGTCCAGCCACTGTCTAGTGGCTGCTTCCCTTGTTTCCCTTTCTTAAATATCTTTGCCATTCTCACCAGTCCAGTTTATAGTTCTCTCTTCTTTACTTAAACTTTTGTTTTCTTAAAACAACTCAATTTCCTTACCTTACTAAAGGATCTAACCTATAACCCAGAAACTAGGTTATCACCCAAATAAAGTCAGATCTAAATGATTGGGAAAATGTCATTTGCTCATGGTTAAGTCGAGCATATATAATAAAAATATAATTAAAATGAAAATTCCACTGAAATTAAATTCCTTATTCAGGGCCATACCAATTAAACTACCAAGTAACCAGTTTACTGAACTGGAAAAAATAGTAATAAAATTCATATGGAGAATGAAATGGTCAAGAATAACAAGGGAAATGATGAAAAAAATGTAAGGGAAGGTGGCCTAGCTCTACCAGATCTAAAACTATACTTTGTAGTATATAATCAAAACTTCCTAGTCCCAGTTAAGAAATAGAGTAATGGATCAGTGGATTAGGATAGGTTCAAAAGAAACTATAGTAAAATGACTACAGTAATCTACTTTTTCACAAAATCCAAAGGCATTAGCACCTGGGATAAGAACTCACTATTTGACAAAAATTGTTGAGAAAACTGGAAAATACTATGGTAAAAAACTAGGCATAAATTATTATCTCACATCCTATACCAAAATAAGGTCAAAATGGCTATGGGATTTAGACATAAAGGGCAACACCAGAGATAAATTAATAGACTAAGAAATACTCTATCAGATCTATGGAAAGGAGAAAAAAAATTATGCCTAAACAAACATTAGAGTACATTATAAACTGAAAAATATTTTCATTATATTAAATTAAAAAGGTTTTGTGCTAATAAAATCAATGCTGCCAAAATTATAAGGAAAGCAGAAAGCTGGGAAACAATATTCACAACTGGGAGTTCTGATAAAGGTCTCATTTCTTTTGTTTTTTGCATTGAAAACATTTATTTTACAAAAAGGTTTCATTTCTAAAGTATATAGAGAATTGAATCAAATTTGTAGGTTTCAAGTCATACCCCAATTGATAAATGATCGAAGTATATGAACAGACAGTTTTCAAATAAAGAAATTAAAGCTATACATAATTGTATGAAAAAAATTCTCCAAATCATTATTGATTAGAGAAATGCAAATTAAAACAATAATGAGGTATCAACTCACACTTATCAGATTGGTCAAGATGAGAAAAGGGTAAAATATTTAGTGTTGGAGAGTTTGGGAGGATTGGGACATTGGTGCATTGCTGTGGGAGTTGTGAACTGATCCAACATTCTAGAGAGCAATATGGAACTATGCTCAAAGTGTAATAAAAATGTTCATTTCCAATTCTAGGCCTATATCCAGGAAAAAAATCATGAAACATGAGAAAAGTCCCACATTTTCCAAAATATTCAAAGCAGTTCTTTTTGTAGTGGTAAAGAATTGGAAATTGAAGGCAATTCCCATCAATTGGGAGACTGACTAAGCAAGTTATGGTGCAAGAATACTATGGAATATTATTGTTCTATAAAAAAATAAATAAATGGTCTAACTCTAGAGAAATGTGAAATGGGTTACAGGATATGATGCTAAGAGAAAGGAGCAGAACTAAGAGAACAATGAACAAATTAACAGCAACATTGTGAGATGATCAACCTTGTTGGAAGCAGCTCCTCTCAACAGTTCAGAGAGGTAAGATAAGCTTATTAGATAGGCTATGGACAATGTTACCCCCATCAAGAGGAATAAAAACAAAACAAAATAAAAAACAATAATCCCTTAGAATATAATGAACACTTCATAAAAATTATATATTTCTTTCCCTTAATCCTGATTCCTCATACCAACAATGACTCGTCTGTAAACAGGTCTATCCAAAAAATATGTATATTCAATGCTAATCTGACTGTTCACTGCTAAAGCAAGTGAGGTGGGAAGGGAGGGTGGAAGGAAATTTTGTAACTTAAAAATATGCCTGTGGATATGTATGAAAAAATAATAATCTCAAGAAAAGAATCTAACTTGTAAACTTTTTGAAGTAACCTTTGCAATTTTGTGTTAACCTGTAAATTAAAGATAAAACTTTCCTTACTCTCCTGAGTCAGAGAGTCTGTGATTTCCTCACTTAAAAGAACCACTATTGTCTCTCTTTGATCTCCCCACCCCAGCTGCTCCAGTAGCAAGAAGATAAGTAATTTGGTTCATTTCTGATTCTATGGATTAGTCACTTTAGGAAGTAAATTCTTGCATGTTTAAAGAGATTTTTTTTTGCTGAAAAGCTATAGAATATTTTAGAAATTTTTTTAAAGAATTAAGCTTGGCTATGTCTGAAATGCAGATTTAGTGAATTTCAATATGAAAGTATTTGGTAAATTAAAATATAGAGTTCCAGTTATAAAGTAAAAAATAAAATCATTTAGTGTGATGCTTGTTGAGACAACAGCACTTGACTAATTGTAATTCAGTTTAATTTACTAAATATTTATTAAGTTCCTGCTTTATGAATGATAAATTATTCTTGGATGATAAATGATATGATTATGAATGATAAATAATTCTTGGAAGGGATAACATAATTTGTTGGCCATATACTAAAACTTCTTATTTTTCATATGGAAACATCAGTGTTTCATATTCAAAATTCCCTTCCAATTATGCATTTAATTAGATTACAAATTATGTAAATACTTTCTAGATTGCACTCTAGCTTCTAGTTTCTCCCTTCTCCTATCTATCTTCCACATAGTTGTCAAATAATCTCCCCACACCTCAAATCTGGCTATGACACTCCCTTCCTCAAAAGTTTATTGTGTTACCCTATTGTCAGAAGGATAAAATATAAACTTTTCCTATAACTTACCTTCTTAGACCTTTCATATATTCTGTTCTAACAAAACTGGCTTATTTGTTTTTCTCTAAACTTGTCATCCCAAGCCTTGACTGCTTTGCACAAAATTCCCCCCAAGACTGACTGAAATAGGGTTCTTTCTTCACCCTTGCTTCTGAGAATCCCTAGTTTCAGCTCATGCACTATTTTTGTGCATGGAATCTTTTTAATTTCCCTGAATTATTGATATTCCCTCCCTGCTACTCCAATTATCATATAGATTATTCAGTTATTGACATGTTATATCTCTCCAATTGAATGCAAGCACCTTGAAGTAAGGAACTATTTTTGCCTGTCTTGATATACCTTCCACCTAGCATAGTTCTTTGCACAGAGTGTATCCAATAAGGTCTTGCTAGATGTCATTATATGAGATTGTGAAATGCCTTAATTCTGTGATCCATGAACTCTAAGTGTAGCCTCCATCTAATTGAATTATTTCTAAGGGGGAGCTGGGATTCTAACTTTGAACAATCTGTTTCTTCCTTCTTCATTCAAATGGCAGGTGCTTCATGTAAGTCATTGCCACCAGAAGAGAAAATACTACTTTCGCACCAATTCTGTGTTCTTCATTTAATTTTCATGAGCACTTAGAAGGTTACCCTTTGTTTTGATTTCTCTTCTTGAAGTCTAATTATTCCATATGTCCTTTTATATTTTGTCTAATCTGCAATTGTATTTCTCATTATCATTTTCTGAAGATGTGGTACTATTTCCTCTAGTTTCATTCTCTCTCCTTTATGTTTTTCTTGTACAAAATTAATTACATTGTACCTTCAAGCATAATTTTAACAGTGTCTCCATTGCACTGTGTCTGCCTTTAATTAATGCTCTTCTAATGTAGATTTAAGAGCCAAATGGTGCAATATTCTGAGCATCAAAGAAACAAAAGATCTAATAAAGCTGGACTGAAAGAACAAGACAAAACAGCCCACAATATTTGAAAATGTCACTTTGACTGTACTGGGGTAATAGAGGAGAATCTTATCTTTTTAATTCTTTAATTTTTTTAAAGACACTGCTTGGGTTGATTTGTTTCATTATCAGCTCCTGGGCCTGGTTCCTGAAGGAGACACTGACTTGTCAAAATCCAATGAACTGGAGATAAATTTGCCCCACACTGAAAGGAAATAGTGCACATGCTAAGGGTATCTTTTGTAGATTGGTCAATAATTGCTTTCTGAATGAATACAAGTTTCCTATGAGCTGACCATATTTGAAACTGGTAAGTATTTTTACCAAAGTATCATTTATTTTTTTTCATTTCTCAATGCTCCATATTTTTTCTCCTTACTGTTTTTGCCTTTCTTTGTATCTCCAGTGATTAGCATAATGTTTAACATATAGAAAATGATTAATAAATGTTAGTTAACTGACAAATTAAAGGCTGAAATTCTAATTGAAATCCCTCGTGGCTGCTTTTTCAAACAAGTAGGGATAGTGAAAAACATCCGTTTGTATCTGTCCATATATAATATATGTACAGACATATATACCTACACATATGTGTGTATTTATATGTATGTATTATATAAACACACATACACACACACACACACACTTGTCCAAGAATAAACTCATCACTTTTGACCTAATCACCATGATGCCAACTCCAGCCTCTATTTATACTTATTTCCTTAGCCCCTTCTTCCCTCAGATTAGACAGATGGAGGATTATGTATAAAATTCCCAATAATTTTCTTAATATATGACAGGAACTAGACTCTCAGCACATTCACCCACTCTATTCTGCTTGGTTCTCCTCCATGAAACAAGCTGCCCCTGTGCCAGATACCCCTTGTTGTCCAACCCCACTTGTTTTCCTGCCTCTTTTTGTGTGTTTTCTCCCTACTTTTAGATGTTAAATTCTTAGGGGCAAGGACTGTCTTCCTTTTAACTAATTGTATCCCCAGTAATTAGCAAAGTGTCTGACACATGATAGGTATTTAGTAAATGTTCATTGGATATTAGTCATGCAAATAGACAAAGAAATATCATATGCACAGATATTTATGTAATATAAATACAAATATAAAATATGTGGTATAAAATTATGTTGAGTTCAGAGTGATGACTATTTTTTCACAATATACTCCTTTTTATAGCATGGCTAATATGCAAATATATTTTACACAACTCACCTATATAATGAACTTCATATTGTGTCACTTTTTTGTGACTGAGAGAGGGTTTGGAGAAATTTTAAGAAATTGAAACTCTAAATTAAAAAAGGTTAAAAAACAAGAAAAGACTTCATGTAGTACGCATATTTGTGAATATGCACATATGTGCATTTGTACATATTTCTATCTCTATAGATCATCTCTATCATTATCATGTTTCCTCATGAGAACTTTATGAAGCAGGAAGTAAACCATTACAGTATTAAGTCATTTATTAGATTAACAAACAAATGCAGAGACATTAATTTGCTTGTCCAAAGTCACCCAGCTAAGAAGCCCTGAACTAGGATTCATATCTTCTAATTGTAAGAATAATACACTTTCCATTTTACCAATCCAGTATGAGATTTTATAGGATTTGGGAGGGAACAGATGTGAACTAAGTACAATTAAGGTCTCTCAGAGAGTTAACTTAAAATTCAAATCAATAATCCAAATTCACAAATTCTGAGTAACTTGTTAATAAAAGCTCAAATTATGGTATTTTAAAGAAATGCAATCTTATGACTTTCAAACACATATAATAATTCAAACTAAGTGCTAACAAATTGTTTCTAATTAGGGGTCCTGCTCAACCTGCTTTTAATGAGTAAATGACTCATTTGTAATTAGAATTATTCATATTCATGCAGCTAATTTATACCTCCATATTTTAGTAGATTTATGATTATATCAATGTAAATATCCTTCCCAAAACTACAGTTTTCAGTATTATTTTGTATTGTCTGCCAGAGAAAATAAGTGATGTGACCCACCCATACCTTATCTCCTAAATTATTACCATCAATTCTTTCTGTATGGACAATTAATAATTCAACTTACATTTATTGAGTAACTGCCAAGTGTCAGATAAACTTCTGAGTATTGGAGATATAAAGAAAGACAAAAGACTGTTCCCCAATCTTAAGAAATTTGCAATAATGGAGAGGAGCTTATAAATAACTTTGCACAAATAAGTGATATGCAGAATCAGTTGGAGATAATGAACCGAGGGAAGGCACTGACATCAAGAGGGATTGAGAAAGTTTCTTACAGAATTCGAGACTTTACTTCATACTTTAAGGAAATCAAGAAAACCAGGAGACAGAAATGAGAATCAAGAGTTCCAGAAATGGAGCACAAGTGAAAAATGCTCAGAATTGGGAATGAATGTCTTGGGAAGCCATGGTCACTGGATTGCAAAATACATATGATCTATATATGTCTGTCATGGTTAAGGTGTGGGAGTAGGATATAAAAATATTGGAAAAATAAGGAGTCAGGTATACAAGGATTTTATAAGCCAAAATATGGCTTTATATTTGATCTTCAATGCAATAAGAATCTATTGGATTTGATTGAATGAGGAAGAAGAGATATTGCCAACCTTGAGCTTTAGAAAAATCAATTTGATGACTGAGAGGATGATGTACTGGAGTAAGGAAAGATTTAATGCAGAGAAATGAAAAAACACTAGTGTTGTGCTAAATTCCTTTTACTTAGTATGTCCTTTGTAGTGGTTCCTGAAACCTAATTTACACTAATACATTTCCTAGAAAAATCCTCACATAAGTCCCAAATGCAAACTAGATTTTTCTTTTTTTTTTTGCAAGGCAAATGGGGTTAAGTGACTTGCCTAAGGCCACACAGCTAGGTAATTATTAAGTGTCTGAGACTGGATTTGAACCCAGGTACTCCTGACTCCAGGGCTGGTGCTTTATCCACTGTGCCACCTAGCCACCCCAAAACTAGATTTTTCTAAAGGCAAATTTTAGATTTAATTATCATTTTTTTTGTTTAAGGACCAGAATTCTTGGTTCAAAAGGCTCTTTTGCTTTCAAACTGTATGTACTTGAAGTGAAACATAGTGGAAGAAAAGGCACTACCCTGGCATTCATGTAGTGCAAAGTCTAGCAAAGGGGAAAAATACCAAACAGATCATTAAACAAACAATTTCTACAATAAGAGGATAAGAAAAAATCAATTGTATCTTAGGAGAGGGAAGGTTCAAATTGCCTGGGGTGAAAAGCAAAATATTCAGGAAGTATGCTGTGTTTCAGCTGAACTTTAGAAAAGTTAAATTTGGCTATAAAGGTGAAGAGACAGAACAATCTTGGCATGTGAAATTGCAAAAGCTAAGACAAGAAGGTGAAAGAACAATGAGGGTTTTAGGGAGGGAGAAAGCAGGATCATCTGTCTCAGGATGTGGACTGGCTGAGCCAGTATGGGATGTCAAGAACATTGAACCTACTTCCTAGTCTAGTCTAACCCTCTTCTTTCTTAGCAATTCCTTTTCACTGTCTCTGCTTCCTGAGTGCCATATAAATGAGGAGGATATTTATATAGTAAAAGGACTGGAACAAGATAATCTCTAAGGTATGTCATATTCAAGCATTTGTCAATCATTGAGGCAGTTGGTGGCTCAGTGGATAAAACTCTAGACCTAGAGTTAGGAAAAACTGAGTTCAGATCTTGACTCAGGCTATGAGCCCTTGCACAAGGCACTTAACCTAGTTGGCCCTATTTTTCCCATTTGTAAAATACGAATAATAATAGTTTCTACCTCCAGGGTTATTGTGAGGTTCAAATGAGATAATAATTGTAAAGCATACCATTCCTGGCACTTAGCATTAATAATAAGCTATATTAATAAGTATAAATTCTATAGTATTAATTTTAATGAATAGTAAGCTGTTGATATTATTTTTATTAACAACAGTCTAGTAATATGCTTTTTAAAATTTCCTGTCATTTGCTTGGAAAAAGAAAGTTTGCCCTCATCATCTTGCTCATGGACTGTCATAAAGCCTCTAAATTTGTCTATCTCCATATTTCCCCTATCCAAACAGCCCTTCAAACAATTATCAGTACAAAACCTTTGAATTGTACTCCATAGCCTACAGAACAAAACAGATGTTGCTTTGATTGGCAATGAAGGCTTTCTATCCTTTACCTTCCCAGTCATTTCCCCAATATATCTTTTTTACAGTCTACATTAAACTAAACTGCTTCTCCTGCTTTTGTATGTTCATTCATCTTTCCCCCCATACCTATAATGCATTCCTTTCCCATTTTTTCTCACAAAATTCTTCTCTTTCTTCGTTCTCTTGACATACCACCTCTTCTTTGAAGCTTTCTCGTATTTCTTCAACTTAAAGTATATTTCCTTCCTCATAATTTTCTGGATGCACATTTTTCTAGATTTCTCCTTTGCCTCATAACAAATGTCTTTATATTTTTATATCTATGCATATTCCATAATCCCTCTGATAGAATGAAAATTCTCATGAAAGCAGGGGCTGAACTTTTATTTTTCTTCATGTCTCTGTAACAGCTAGCAAAGAACCCAGCACAGAGTAATACGTGATAAAGATGTCTACCCCTTCCTAGTTTCGCCCTTTGAAGTTAAGCAGAGCAAATTTAATTATTTTTACACATCAGTTCATCAAATATTTAAAGACAACAGTCATTATGGAAACTTTGCCTCCCCAAATCTTTTTCTGAACACCCAGTTTCCTCAAATAGCATGTATGCATTCCAATCGTCTCACATACACACACATATGTTTATACATGTGTGTATATGTATAGATATATTTAATCTATTAATTATATCTATAGCTTTTATATTTATATATAGTTGGTGAAATTCTGAAGATGAAGAAAATAAATACTTTTCTTCACTTGCCCTGCCCCCACTCTCCTAGCACTGACATCATCATATCAGGATGCATTCTATTACGTTACAAAAGTTAATACCTTGATAGCATGGTTTATTTTTTAAGCTCAATACATCATCCCTTATTCAGTTTTAAATACGTGTCTTTTCTGAATTATGGCCTGAACATGACTTGCAAATCAGACTCAAAAATACATCTTTTCAATGAATCACTTCTGTCACAATAAACAGCCTTGACCTGCTGTATTCAAAATGTGTGAATCTTGTCTTCATTGGGAAAAAAAATCATAAAATGTTTGGTATTGTTTACTGTTCTTTGGTGATGTGCTTTCCTATCCTTTCACATTATTTCTTTTTTTAATTTTTCAAAAGGATGGGGATGTGAGACTTTTTTGGGTTTTTTAAAGGAAAAAATCATCTTAAAATCTGAACATAAAAATCATACAAAGAGCATCACAAATATTTTGCAAAGAGGCCTTGGAGGTTTTTGTTTTTATTTTTAAGGAAAAGGTTGACCATCTTCTGAGCTCACAAATCTTGATGGAAGTTAAAGTAGCATCTGAGTAAGTTAAAGTTCTGTATTTTAAATTCTCCTTGAATCTCAGAAGACTTGTATTTCAAAAGCTCAGCACTATGGCTATTCTGTCTTCTGAAGAACACACCAAACTTTGATTTTATAAAGAAAAGCAAAAGAACATCTAAAACAAAGATTTCTCTGCAGGTATATTTTGAGTTCCCTATATAACAACTAAAGAAAAATATGTCTCTATTTCTAAATGTCAAAGAAACAAAGATTTTTTCATGTTATCCCTGGATAGGGAAATATAAGTGGTCAGTTCAAGGACTCTGACAAAACATCTGCTTCCATTATCAACAAATGAGGTATCAACAACAATTCATATTTCTGTAAAACTATAATGGCAATAATAACAACCATCAAAGATAAAATATTATAAAATATTATTATCAATAATAGTTAATTTAGTGCTTTGAAGTTTCTAAAGTGCTTAACAATGGCAATTTTATTCAATGCTCCCAACAATCCTATGAAGCAGGTACTCTGACTAGCTCCCATTTTAGAGATAGAAAGCCAAGACTGATAGATCACATGACTTGCCCAGGGGCATAGCCAGAAAGTGTAGGAGGCAAAGATTAGGATCCAAAGCTCTCTGACTCAGAGTCAAGCACTCAGTCTATTCTCTATAGTCCCTTCCATTAATTGCCCTCCTCTTCCTTTCTATGAAATTTAAGATTTCACAAAACACTTTTTTTAACACCTATGAACTATAAGGGGAGACATATTTTCTTCTCATGAATGAAAAAATCAACCCCAAGAAAAGTAAAATAAATTGCCAGTTTCACACAAAAGATAAATGGCTAAATTAGGTGTCAAACCTACAACTATGGATTCCAGAACTAGAGTATATTTTGCTTGAATTATACCACCTTTCAGTTAGATTATTCCAAAAGTCATTCTTTTAATTACCATGTGGCCTATGTGAACTCCAAGTGATAATTTTTCTGGTTACAAATTGCAGGCATTCATTTTCTTCCCCAATCTTGAAAAATAGAAAAGAGCTGGAGAAAATAAAGACTCCTTTTAAATACATATTTTATGGCTTTACGTGGGACTTAAGCATTTTTTCCTTCCATTTCTTCTTGTGACAGGGAGCACTTTCTTATAATTGCATTACTATATCACTCAAATGCCAACACACTTCCCTTCCTTTAATGTGTTAGTAATGAGCATGTTCTCATAAATGAATTTCATGCATCAGTAGACTTTATTGTTTATAGATCTACCACTAATAAACTATAGAAAAATTAATGTTATTTGAATAGAATATCATATCCTGAAGTATTTATAGAAGACACTTTCAAAGTGATAACAAGTTAAAAGTGTTTAGATTTATATAATCTTCTTGAATTCTGGAAAAGCCTTGTTTGGTATTCTATTTCTTTTCTGGAAACTATAAGAAACATGGAATGAATATTGACTTGATATCAGAAGACCTAGTCTCAAATCCTGACACAGTTTGCTAGCTATATGACAGTGGGCAAGTCCTACATCCTTCTCTTATCCTGATTTTGAATAGTTTGTAAAACAGGGATAGTGTCCAAGAAGTAAACTTGTACAGTGCCTAATAAGATGAAAAGTAATCTATCAGAGCCTAGATATAAGAGAATTCAAACTATAGGGCTAAGGGGATTAGAAAGATTACTGAACTTGCTGTTTATTTCAGTCATGTCAGACCCCATTTGGGATTTTTTTGGCAAAGACACTAGGGTAGTTGGCCAATTTCTTCCTCTGCTCATTTTACATATGATGAAACTAATGCACATAGGTTTAAATGATTTGTCAAGGTTTCACATAGCTAGTGAATATCTGAGGTAAGATTTGAACTCATGAGTCTTCTTGTTTCTAAACCCAGTACACTATACAATGTGCCACCTAGATGCCCCTGATGACTGGAGTACCAGTTTGGAAATAGCCCAGAAAGATGATAGTATCTTGTAGAAGGAAATATAAGTAGTAGAAGACTCTCTTCTTTTCTTTTTCACTAAGTAAAGTTGATGATATGATGAGGATGGTGCATGTGTGTGCATGTACATGTGTATACATGAACCATGGAACAACCAAGTCCTCTTTAAAGACATTTTCAGTCTTCAAAGAAATGAAAAATGCATACCCTCATAATATCTGGCTTTACAAGATAGATAAATTAATCCTTTTTAAATCACTTTATGAAATAATTCTTCACTTCAGGAATGGATTCACTACAGGTTTCCTTAAATAGTGAGTTCCCTTAAGTGTATTCAAAATGTGATTTGACTTACAAAAATGTGATTTATACAAAGGTTTTTCTGAAACACATTTACTGCCTAAAGTGAAGTCCATGTGTGTATGTCATATTGAATCAGTGTTTTAAAACTGACATTTTGTAGGCCAAATCATATTTTAAATGCTCTTAGGGGAGCTCACAATGGAAGGAGAGGAACTGCCTGCACATTGCCCATATGTACATATTCACTGAGGATATTCTCCTTCTAAAAACAATAGCTACAGATTACTATTAAATTCGGCATTTCTCTGAATTGTCCCCTCACCACTCCACCCCACTTCCACTCCCACTGTACTTGCTCTTCTTCTTTGTAAGGCTTCAGATCTGTAAGCACAAGTATTTGTGTACCTTATAGACTTTGATGGATAGCATGTAGGAGAACTAGAAAAAGCCAGGAAAAATGTTAGCCAAAAAAATTGACTGATATTTCAACTTAATAAGCATTGAGTAGGCACTTACTGTGTAAAAGCTGATATGTTAGGTGCTGAAGATACAAAAGCAAAATGTATATCAGCCCCTGCTCTTAAGGACTATATAATCTACTAATGGATATAGCCTAGAAAAAGAAGAAATTTGTCTAGGAATTACAGAGATGGGGAAAATCTTTTGAACAGTGGAGATTTAGGGGCTGGAATATAAGATATGACCACTGTGCATGGTTAATAAAAATGGAAACAAGTTGTAAGAGATAAGAAGGTTGAGTGACTTAGAGCTCAAGTTATTTGAAAAGTGTAGAGGTTGGAATGGAGAAGATGAGAAGATACTGAATTTCTTAGGGATGGATAGTAAGGGAAATATCCTAGAAATAACTGTAACAAAGTACAGACATGTATCTCAATGTTTAAGTCTTGTATATGTACATAGGATTCCCCTCACTGGTCAATAAAATGATTATTGAAAGATTCATTCCTGTGTAAGGGGAAGAGCTGAAAAAGTTGAGAGTGGAGAGAGCATCTTGTTTTCAACTTTGAAGAAAAATCTGGAGAGAGACAGAAACAGACACAGAGACAGAGACAGAATACACAGAACAATCACAGGAAGTCAAAGGTAGGGAGAGAGACTTCAACTTTGTATGTCTTTGATTCCCAACTTTCTTCCCTAAACATTTTTTGAGAATTTCTTCTTTGAGGAGTCTGGGTACTTTCTCTTCTTCTTTTGATTTAGCAAATATATTTCACCCCCCAAAAGGAGAACTTATTAATTTTCTTTATTCATTGGTGTATTCTGATCAGTATGCCATCTCTGATTTCTCTTTGCTTGGATGATTCCTAATATTGTAATAGTGATTCATGATCATAATATTGAATATTTGGGATAGTCTCATATTTGCAAAGAATTACATGGAAAGATTGTTTTCAACATTCATAATTTTGCAAACTTTAAAGTTCCACATTTTTCTATTATCCTTTCTTCCCTACTCCCTCTCTATCTGATATAGATTGCACATATACAATTGTGTTTAACATATTTCCAAATTCAGCACATTGTGAAAGAAGAATTAGAACTAAGTAAGAAACAAAGTTTATGAAAGAGAAACAACATAAAAGAGGTTTTTAAAAGTGAGCATAGTATGCTTTGGTCAGCATTCAGACTCCATAATTTTTCCTCTGTATGTGGATGGCATTGTCAAGAACAAGTCTCTCAGGATCATCCTTGATCACTGAAGTGCTGAAAGGAGCTGCATCCATCATAGTTGTTCATTTCACAATATTTCTATTTAGGTGAATAATGTTCTCCTGATTCTGCTCCACTCTGCATCAGTTCATGAAAGTTTTCCAGGCTTAGCCAAAGTCTGTTCACTCACTATTTCTTACAATTATGAAAATTATTTCCCAGCTACCTGCATTCCTTCTAGAATTATTTGTGGAAAAACTATTATTTTTCCTTTCCACCATTCTATCTTTCCCCATTTGTACCTTTCTTTCTCCTTTCCTTATTCCTCCTCACCAAAGTTTTGCTTTTGACTGTTGCCTTCCTTTCACCATCCTTTCTCCTGAAGGATAAATTTCTAAACTAATCTAGCAAAGTAAACCATTCGTTCTTTGAGCTGAATTTGTTGACAGTAAGTTTTACTCAGTATTTAGACTCTCCCCCCTTTCCCTTGTGCCACTTTATGTTGTGCTAATTTTCCTATAAAGTCTCCATCTTCTTTTCCCAGTATAATCCTTTTTTTTCAATTCTTAATTGTTTTATTTCTGTCCTGTAACCATACCCTCTGTAAAACTATACTCTTTTCAACTATCTAATAAAAATACAATTTTCATAAGTTATAAAAATCATTGCATTATAATCAGTTTACACACATACCTTCTGAATACCGTCTATCCAGTTACCCAAATAGAAATACAACCCTCATGAGCTAAAGTACCATTATATCTTGAACAATTTATAATCACAATTTCTGTCCAAGTATCATTCCTCCTGTTGTCTCAATAAAAATAGTCCCATATTCTGTCTAAATATGATCCTTTTAACTGTACTAAGAGAAATACAATACAAGATAACAGACTTTGTTCTTTGTTTAAACTTCACAATTCTTTCTCTGGATACAGATGCTATTCTCCATCACAGGTACTCCAAAATTGTCCTTGATTATTGCATTGAAGGAATGAATAAGTCCATTGGGATTGATCATCACCCTCAGGTTGCTGTTAGGGTGTACAATGTTGTTTTGGTTCTACTCAACTCACTCAACATCAGTTTATGCAAGTCTTTCCAGGCTTCTCTGAAATCCCATCCCTCTTGGTTTCTAATAGAACAATAGTTTCCATAATACATATATACATATATATATATATATATATATACATATGTGTATATATATATATATATATATATATACATACATACATATGTGTGTGTGTATCTGACGATTTGTTCAGCCATTCCCCAATTGATGGATATTCACTCGATTTCTAATTCTTTACTACCACAAACAGGGCTTTTATGAATATGATGTTTTCAGCCTATTGCCTGATCTCATCAGGGTATAGAATCAGTGGTGGTACTGCTGAATCAAAGGGTATGTACATATTTACTTCCTTTTGGCATAATTCCAGATCACCCTACAGAAAAGAAAGATGAGTTCACATTTTCATGAAGAATGTATTAGTGTCCCAGATTTCCCACATCCCTTTCAATATGAAATATTGTCCTTTCTGCTCAAATTGGTCAATCTGATAGGTGTGAGATGGTACCTCAGAGCTGCTTTAATGTGCATTTCTCTAATAAGTAATGATTTAGAGCATTTTTTCATATGACTCCTCTTTAAATTGCCTCAACATATCCTTTAACCATTTGGCAATTGGGGAATGACTTGTTCTTTAAAAAATTTGACTCAGTTCTCTATTTTAGAAATGAGTCCTTTGTCAGAAATACTAGCTGTAAAAGTTGCTTCTCAATTTACTATATTTTACTATATTTCCTTTGATCTTGGTTTTTGTGGTTTTGTTTGTGCAAAAGCTTTTTAATTTTATGTAATCAAAATTATCTAATTGTTTTTAATGATGATCTCCATCACTTCTTTGGTCATAAACTGCTTCGCTTTCCATAGATCTGATAGGTAAACTATTCCTTGTCTCTTAATTTGCTTTTAAAATAGTCTATTATTTCTAAATCCTGTATCCATTTTGATCTTATCTTGGTATGGCTGTAATATGTTGGTCTAATCCAAGGTTCTGCCACACTAACTTCCAATTTTCCCAAAAGTTTTTATCAAAGAGAGAGTTCTTATACCAGAAGTTGGACTCTTTGGGTTTATCAAAGAGCAATTGCTGTAATTGTTTCTTGTTGACTCTTTTGCACCGAATGTATTCCATTGATCCGCCATTATATTTCCTAACCAACGCCAGACAGATTTGATGATTGATGCTTTATAATATGATTTTAGATCTGGCAAGGTTGTTTTCCATTAAATCCATGATATTCTTTACTTTTTGTTTCTCCATGTAAATTTAGTTACAATTTTCCCTTAACTCATTAAAATAAGTTTTTGGAACTTTGGTTGGTAAGGCACTATAAATAGTTTACTTTAGGTAGAATTGTCATTTTTACCATATTAGCTCGGTCTATCCATGAGAAGTAGATATTTTTCCAGTTATTTAAATCAGATTTTATTTGTGTGAAAAAATGTTTGATAGTTGTTTTCATAGAGTTTCAGAATCTGCCTTGACAGGTAGACTCCCAAGTATTTTATATTGTCTGAGTTGTTTTAAATTGAAGTTCTCTTTCCAGGTCTTGCTGCTGTATCTTGTTAGTAATATATAGAAATGATAAGAATTGGTGTGGTTTTATTTTAAATTCTGTGACATTACTAAATTTGTTAATTGCTCCTAGTAGTTTTATAGATGATTTTTTTAGGATTCTCTAGTTATACCATTATGACATCTGCAAAGAGTGATAGTTTTGTTTTTTCCTTCCTTCTAATTGCTTTGATTTTTTTTTTCTACTCTTATTGCTGAAGCTAATATTTTAATGTAATACTGAATTGTAGTGATGATAATGGGAATCCTTGTTTTGCCCCTGATCTTCCTGGGAATGCCTCCAGCTTATCCCCATTGCAAATAATACTTGTTGATAGTTTCATTATCATTCTAAGGAACAATACATTTATTCCCATGCTCTATAATGTTTTTAGTAAGAATAGAGTCTGTATTTTGTCAAAGGCTTTTTCAGCATCTATTGAGACAATCATATGATTTCTGTTAGGTTTGTTATTGATATATTCAATTATACTAACAGTATTCCTAATATTAAGTCAACATTGCATTTCTGTAATAAATCCTCTTGATCATAGTATATTATCCTAGTGATAACTTGCTGTAATCACTTTGCTAAAATTTTATTTAAGAAATTTACATTCATATTCATTAGGGAAATTGGTCTATTGTTTTCTTTCTCTGTTTCGACTGTTCTTGATTTAGATAGCAGCACCATAATGGTGTCATAGAAGAAGCTAGGCAGAATACCACCTTCATTTATTTTTCAAAAGGTTTTATAGAGAATTGGAATCAATTAATACTTAAATGACTGTTAGAATTCACTTATGAATCCATCTGACCCTGGAAATTTTTTTTTTCTTAGGGAATTCAATGATAACTAGTTGAGTTTCTTTTTCTGAGATACAATTATTTAGGTACATAATTTCTTCTTCATTTAAACTGCACAACTTATATTTCTGCAGACATTGATCCATTTCACTTAGATTATCAAATTAATTGGAATAAATTTGGGCAAAATAGTTCTGAATTATTATTTTAATTTTCTCCTCATTGGTGGTGAGTTCACCTTTCTCACTTGTGATACTAGTAATTTAGTTTTTTCTTTCTTTTTTTTAAATCAAACTAACCAAAGGTTTATCAATTTTATTGGGTTTTTGTTCATAAAACCAACTCTTGGTTTTATTTTTTATTTCAATTGCTTTCTTCCCTTTGCTATTATCAATTTCTCTAATTTTTTGAATTTCTAATTTGGTAATTAATTGCAGAGTTTTGATTTGTTCTTTCTAATTCTTTAGTTGCATGTTTAGATCATTGATTTCCTCTATATTTTATTCATGTAAACAGTTAAAAATATAATATATCCCTTAATAACTGCCTTGGCTGTAACCCATAAGTTTCCACATGTTGTCTCATTATTATCATTATACAGAATGAAATCATCAATTCTATCTATAATTTGTTGTTTAATCGACTTATTCTTTAAAATGAGGGTATTTAGTTTCCAATTATTTTTAGATTTGTCTATCCATAGATCATTGATGTACATGATTTTTATTGAATTATGATCTGAGAAGGAAATATTCACTCTTCCTGCTTTTCTGTATTTAATTATTAGGTTTCTATGCCCTAGTACATGGTCATTTTTTGTGTAAGTGCAATGTATTGCAGAAGAAAAGTATATTCTTTTCTATCCCCATTCAGGTTCCTCCATAGATTTATCATATCTAGACTTTCTAACAATCCATTTACTATCTTAATTTCCTCCTTCTTTATTTTATGGTTAGATTTATCTAAATCTGAGAGCAGGAGGTTGACATCTCCCACCAGTAGAGTTTTGCTGTCTAAGTCTGCCTGTAACTCATTCAACATCTACTGGATGCTATACCTTTTGCTGCATACATATTTAATATTGAAATTACTTTATTATCTATGGTACCTTTTAGAAGGATATAATTTCCTTCCTCACCTCTTTAAATTACATATATTTTTTCAGTTGCTTTGTCTGAGATAAGGATTGCTACCCCTGCTTTTTTCACTTCAGCTAAAGCAAATTATATATTGGTCCAACTTTTTACCTTTACTCTCTCTCTCTCTCTCTCTCTCTCTATATATATATATATATATATATATATATATATATATATATATATATATATCTGCTTCAAATGAGTTTGTTGTAAGCAGCATATTGTAGGATTCTGTTTTTTAATCTACTCTGCTATTGACTTACATTTTAAGAGAGAGTTCATCCCATTCAAATTCAAAGTTATAAGTACTAACTCCTTATTTCCCTCTATGTTATCTTTCCTGTGTTTGTAAATTTCCCCCTTTTTTCCCATTTTATCCATATTCTCCAGTATTTTGTTTCTGAATACCACCACCTTCAAATTGTTTGGTCCCCTATATCCAGCCCCCTACCCTTTCTTTTCCTCTTTTCCTTTGCCCCTTATTCCTTCCCTTCCTTCTGTTAGTTCTACCTTTCCTCACCCCTCCCCTTCCCCCCACCATTTTTAGCATTTTGCAAGGCAATGGGTTTAAGTGGCTTGCCCAAGGCTACAGAGCTAGTTAATTATTAAGTGTCTGAGGCTGGATTTGAACTCAGGTACTCCTGACTCCAAGGCGAGTGCTCTATCTACTGTACCACCTAGCTACCTCACCCTTTTCCTCTTTTAATACTTGAAAGGTAACATAAGTTTTTTTTTTAACAACTGAGTGTATGTATGTTAACGTTAAGCTAAATCTGATAAGAATAATATTCAGACATTCCTCACTTTCTTCCTTCTTTCCCTCCATTGTAATAGGTGCTTTTTACCTCTTAATTTAATGAAATTTGCCCCATTCAATCATCCTCCTTTACTGTCCCCCTTTTTAAGGAGGTATTGTTTTTAAATCATCCTGTCTGAATCACAGAAAAGTCATGAGTGTCCATGACTTCTGTCTAAATATATTCTCTCTAATAGATTTATAATTCTCAAGAGTTATTAAAGTCTTTCTCCCAAGTAGGTATATAGCCAGTTTCATCTTATTGGATAACAGTTTTTTTTTTTCTTTACCCATTTTTTTTTACCTTTTCATGTGTCTCTTGAGTCTCTTTTTTGAAGTCCCAATTTTCTATTAAGCTCTGGTCTTTTCATCAGGAAAAGTTGGAAATGTCCTGTTTTGTTAAATATCCAGCTTTTGCCCTGGAAGAGAAGGCTCAGTTTTGCCAGTGAATACTTGGCTGTACTCCAATCTTCCTTGCTTCTCAGATTTCACATTCAAGGCCCTCCAATTCCTTCATGTTGATGCAGCCAGGTCCTGTGTAATCCTTACTGTGGTTCCTTGATATGTAAATTGTTTCTTTCTGGCTGCTTGCAGGATTTTCTCTATTATCTGATAGTTATGGTATTTGAATACATTATTCCTTGGTGTTTTCATTTTGGCATTCTGTTCCAGAGGGGATCAATGTATTCTTTCAATAACTATTTTGTCCTCTGGTTCTATGATATCAGGGCAATTTTCCAGCACTGAATCCTGCAATATTAAGTCCAGGTTTTTTTTCTGTTCATTATTTTCAGGGAGATCAATGATTGTTAAGTTGTCACTTCTGGACCTGTTCTCTAAGTCAGTAGTTTTCTGGATGAGGTATTTTGTGTTTTCTTCTACTTTTGCAACTTCTTTTCCTTTTGCCCAGTAGTGGCTTTGGGAGATTCCTTTTCTTTTTGCACTTGTCCAATTGTATTTTCCAAGGATTTGTTTTCTTATTGCAAAGTGTTAATTTTCACTTGCAAAGTATTAATTTTCTCTTGGGTTTCTTTTCCCAATTTTTCCATTTGATTTTAAAACACCTCCCTGATCTCTTCCAAGAAGTCTTTCTTGGATGGAGACAAATTTATATTCTCAGAAGTTCTAGTTCTCTCTGAGTTGGTGGGGGGAGGGGGGTTGCTCCTATCTTTGTTCTGGGAAGAGTCCCTTTCTCCCACAAGAATGGCGGGGTACTAAACTGGAAAATACAGGGCTCACTGCCCTGGTCTTCCAGGCCAGTGGATCTGACCAGATTGAGGTCTAATAATTGTGCTAGAGCTCTCCCACAAACCTGGAACTTTTCCTCCAACCTCACTGGAGCTCTCCTGCCTGTTTACAAAGCCAAAACTTCCATGACTGTCATGGTAGACCTGGGTCTCACCCCACCACCCCTGTGTTGGCTTTCTGCTCTCTTCCCCTCCCTCACCCATATTCCCCTGACACAAACCTTGTTAGTAGATGTTCTTGTCCTTTATTCTTTCTGGATTTTGTGGATCTGAATTCTGTTAAGAGGTTTGATTCATATTAGTTCTGAGGGAAAGCCAGGATACCTTAGGATTGTGCCCGGCTTCTCTCTTCCATCTTGACCAGAAGTCTGTTCCTGCTCCTCATTTCACCATCCTTCAGAAGAAAAGACACATGTGTCAAAGAATGAGTTTAAAAATCTCTTCTTAACTATCAGGTAACAAAAGAAGCAAATGAACCAACTGACATCAGAAGACCATTTCCTTCCATTTCTACTTCCAATCACCTAGTCAAAAGGTAGTGGATAGTCGATTGTGCTCTGGCCTCTTGAGAAGTAAATATAAGTATCAATGGAAATGACCTTCATTTTAAGCAAATCATTAATTTCTCATTTAATATCATTCATAAAAATCTTTATAAATCACTCACTATATTCAAGATTCCTCCATGTCCTTGGCATAAAAAAAGAGCAAATAAAATCCAATTCCCTGCCTTCTGATTTTTTCCATTTTCTTGGAGGAAATAATATAAGACTATGTATATAAATAATTTAAGAAGAGAGAAAGAGAAGAGTCAAGATAAATGGGAACCAAGGAAAGCTTTCCAAAGGTGAAAACTAAACTGAAATTTGGAAGAAACTAAAGATTCTAAGGGGTAATGCATAGAAAAAAAGACATTTTTTCACATTTGTAATGGCATTGTGGGCAAGAAATGAAATGTTGCATTCAGAAAACTACAGACAAGTTTGGTTGAAAGATAGATTGAATGAAAGAGAGTAATATCAATTATGTCTGAAAAGCTTTAGATGGGAATTAAAATAAAGATAGTTATTCCCTATTCACTAACAGAATGATCTCTCTTCATTACAGGTAACTTGATTCATAGGAACCTTGCTTATTATTCTAGCCAATAAGATGAGATATATATCATGCTACTACATTCTAAACAGCTAGAAACTAATTAGCAACTAAATATTTATAAGTAATCGGATCTTTAGCAAAGTATTTTTGAGGACCTCCACATGGAATTGGACTGTATATCAATGATGAAATTTGCCTGTAATAATTAATAAAACATTGTAAAGAGATGGCAAGAACAGAGGAGGAAAAAATTATTGGTATAGCTAGTATAACTAAATAGTCTAAAACAAATATTTGGGACTTTACAGTGTTTAATTTGAATGTTGCGATACCTCCTCTCATGGTTTGCCTTTCCTGGTACAGAGTAAGAAAAGTTGCATGGCAGTGCTACTTTTTTTCTGTTTCTGGCCCTTTTACCTGATGTCCAGGAGCCAGAATATTCATGGTAAGACTTGAGTTATTCATGAAAATACATGCCCTGAGTCTATTGATACTTCAAATACACCAATATACTCAAACCCACTTGCTTATCTTAGATGAAAATCAGCAGTAGTAGTCATTAATTGTGGTCATTTAAGGCTTGTTCATACCTAAACAGTATCTGTAGATGCCAAGAAGAAACATATTTGTGAGGAACAGAGATTGAAGTTGTAAAGGCAATTTCATCACAATGTAAAGCAAGTATTTGCTTCTAGGACATGTCATGGAGAAAGCTGGTTTATATTTTAGGTTTTTTGGTGAAGACTAAGAATTAGAAATTGAGGGGTACTCATCAAATAGAAAATGGTTGGACAAGCTGTGATATATGATTACAATATTGCCGGGTTTTTATTTACAACGCCGGCTTCTTTATGCTAGTCCGTCCTCTTACTCACCAGTCCAACGCGTGATGAGTCTTCGGGGTACCTCCGGCCCCCACTCTTTGATGGGGGAAGAACCAGACAGAGCGCCTGAGGTGGGTAATGAGTCTTTATTCTTCTGTGATCACATTCCCGCTCCCCCCCCACCTCTCAGCAGACACTTTTATCCCCTCTGTCCTCCCTCCCATGAACTCTTACTCAATGAGGGGCCGAGTTCTGTAACATTCCCTTATAAGGTGATTATGTTTCCCCCTCTAAGCGACCGCCAAGCCTCTTCCCCCCGCCCCCAACATCTCCCCCTTTCTGTTTTACAAGGTTATCACTTGGTGTGACCTTAAGCGGTGCTGAGGTTAGCCTTAAGCGGTGTCATTTCTACTGGCCTCTGATAGCCGGGGGCGAGGAACCCTGTCTTAGGTCATCTCCTTCAACCCAGGACCTTGCCCGTCCTAGGCGCCCGACACCCTCAGGGCCTGTCTTAGGTGGCTGGGTCAGGAGAAGTTGCCTGTCTTGGGGTTTACCTCGTCTTACCCCTAGGTGTCACATGTCATGCATGGCGGCTAGCCAGACTTGGGGATCCGCCGGGGGCGAGGAACCCTGTCTTAGGTCATCTCCTTCAACCCAGGACCTTGCCCGTCCTAGGCACCCGACACCCTCAGGGCCTGTCTTAGGTGGCTGGGTCAGGAGAAGTTGCCCGTCTTGGGGTTTACCTCGTCTTACCCCTAGGTGTCACATGTCATGCATGGTGGCTAGCCAGACTTGGGGATCCTCCCCCGTCTCCATGGCCATGAAGGCTTTCTGAGTAAGAAGCATATAGCCCCTCTGTCGCCTAGCTAGGCGGCAGAAACAGACGACAAGTAGGGTGATTCCCAGAATCAGCGTCCTTGTTCACCCTCAAGGGAGTATCCTCCCGCCATCTGGCAATCCCTCCATGGTATGGGATCCTCGATGTCTTCCCCTGTGGCCACACATGAGGGGCCCCACCGAGGCAGAAGGGAGCCCCATCGATGTATTGGTCACTAGCAGGCGAGGGTAGATCGGGGAGTTCCGTGCTACCAGAAGGGGAGAGGGAATAACTCGGAGTATTCCCCATGTCGGATTTCCTTCAGATGGAGCACCTCCAAGGATCCCTACGATGATCAGAAGGCCTGAAAAAGGAAGAAATTCCTCTCACCCCGTAGGGTTGGGCATTAATCAAGGTCTCTTATCTTGTAAACAGGGAGCCATCTTTCTGGCTCTTCTATCTTATCCTCGGGATGAAATGACAGGTGGCCCTGTCTTCTGTTCTTTACCGTTACAGGGCCATGCCAACCTCCCTCTTCATCTCTCCACATGACTTTAGAGCCTGGTAGGGCCTTGGTGGGAGAGGGCAGGAGCGTTGGTTCTTTCTTAGCATGTCCTTTTGGGGAGAAAAATCTCTGGGCGGCTGTAGTGCCGTCATCCCTGACTTGTAGGAAATTCATGGTAAATAGTACCTGAGACAGGTCTGAATGGGTCAGTGACCTGCCAACTCCCCCTTTCTGTTTAAAAAGATAGGATGTAGCAGAGTATCCATGTAAAGCTGGCACAGGGTGGGGCTATTGGCCATTCCCTGAGGTAGGACGGTGAACTGATAACGTTTACTGGGGGCTTGGAAATTGATCGCGGGGAGGGAAAAGGCAAATTTTTCTTTGTCCTCCGGGTGGAGGGGAATGCTATAGAAGCAGTCTTTAACATCAATCACTATAATAGTCCACCCTTGCGGGACTGCAGTGGGCATAGGGAGACCAGGTTGGAGGGTCCCCATGGGTACCATGTTGGCATTTACTGCCTGAAGATCAATCAACATTCTCCAACTCCCCCCTTTCTTTTTTATGACAAAGACGGGGGAGTTATACGGGCTAAGGGACGGTTCCACTTTGTTCTCGTGCAGGAGGGTCATTACTATGTCTGTGAGGGCGATGAGCTTTTCTTTTGTCAGGGGCCACTGCTCAACCCAAATAGGTTTCTTATTAATCCATGTTATTCTGGGGGAAAAGCTCATCTCTAGAGTGGCCCCTATTAATTTCCCCGCAGGCTATCAGGGGTGGCAAGTGTCAGGTTAAGCTGGCTCAAGATATCTCTACCCCATAATGCATAAGGGAGGTCGGGTAGGCACAGTGGGGTGAAGAGTCCAGATTCTTCCAAAGCTGACCACCGTAAGGCGTGTGCTGCTTTCATGGCAGATCTATTGCCCCCCACCCCCGTCACTGCTTGAGGGCTCTGTAGGAGTGGCCACTCGCGCCTCCACTGTCCCCTATTTATGACAGAGCAATCGGCTCCAGTGTCAATTATCCCTTCGAGCTTCTGATTTTCCACCGTGACGGTTAACAGTGGTCGCCCAGAGCTGACCGGGTGGACCCAGTTCACATGAGCGGGAGGGGCCCGCAAGGGCAGCGCCTTTCCTACCTCTTGGCCCTGTTTTACCAAGGTGGGAAAGGGGTGGGAGTTTGTGACCCTTACGGATGTGGGACTTCTGGGACCAAAAATGACCTGGGTATGGGTGACTAAGTCCACACATCTCTCAGCCCCTGTGATGAGCGCTGGGAAAATATTTAGCTCAATGGGAATCATCGAGGTTTCCCAAGGCCCGATCTCTCTCTCTGCTGTGTCCCTTCTCTATAGTCAACCCTTACGGGGATAGTCACAGTAATGGGGCCGCTGTCTTCGAGCACAGGGGGGGGGGGGCCCGCGGCCGGGCCCCTCCCTTTCCCTTTTCCCGACTTCCCTTTGGATCGGCAGAACCTGGCTATGTGACCTGGCTTTCCACAGGAATAACAGGTTGGAACTGAAGTGGAGGGGGGCCGCTGCCTGCACTGTGCTTTGAGGTGCCCTGGCTTTCCGCACCCAAAACAGGTGGGTCTCACCTGCATACCGTGAAGGGCGGTCAGGAGGCTATCCTCCCGGTTCTCCATGGCAGTCACTAAGGCTTGAATTGAATCCTCGCTGGGCATGTCCAGCAATTTGTCAACAATTCCTTCTAATGAAGCGTCGGGGGGAAGGCTGCTAATGGCTGCGATCCCTTTGGGGCGAAGACCCTCTTTAATCAATTGTCTCATAAGTAGATCAGATCCCGGGGTGTCTCCCATTATACGAGTCACTGTCTCTTTAACCTCGTTCACAAATGAGAGGGGTGTCTGATCTGCTCTCTGCTTCAGCCCAACCAACTTCTGTGTGGCTCTCCCCCCTTTCATGGCTCCAATCTTATCCCAAGCTGCAACATGTGTTTCTTTAACAGTCTCTAGCTCAAACTGGCCATACTGGGCCTGAACAGCAGGGTCAGTATAGGCTCCAGTTCCCCACAGGAGGTCAATGGCTAAATCCAGGGGAGTATAACCCCGGGATTTTGCCAGCTTAGAGGCCTCTCTGCGGGCCTGAGCCTTAAAAGCTAAATATAAGGAGGCATCTAGGCACGCGGCTGCAATTTTGTCAAAGTCAGCAGGGGTCCAAGGGTGCGTAGCAAAGAGGTTTTGCATCAGTCTTTTTACATAAGGGGAGCTTGGGCCGTATTTAGTCACGGCCTCCTTAAGTTCCTTAAGCATCTTAAAAGGGACAGGGCGGTAGTCTCGGGCTCCGGTAAGGGGGTCCGTAAATACCGGGTAGAGGCCCCAGTCATCCCAGTCCACCTCCTCCCCTTTCTCTATTGCTATGGAGGCACTGGTGGCAAGTAGGCCGGATGGGCGGAGCCCTTGAGGGGATCTCTGAAGGGCGGACAAGGAACATGGGGGATTTTTTGCCTCTGTTTCCTGGCTGGGCCGCCAAGCCTGGGGCGCGGCAGCTGTCCAATCAGCGCGGACTTCTCCCTCCTCGTCAGCAGCCTCCCGGTCCCACCTACTCACGCTCCTCTTCCTGTCACCCCTGAGGACTGTTTGCACCCCTCCCTTCCCGCGCTCGGAAACTTCCGGCCCTGAATCTCTAAGTGTGCCACATTCATCGCCCTCCCCCTTTTCATTCTGTCTCGGTAAGGAGGGGCATGCGGCATTTTCTTCTCCCTGGGGGCCCCTTGTTCCCCCATTGTTTCTTCTAAGTTCCTCCCACGGATACAGGGGAGGGGGTGGCCTTCCCTCTTCCTCTGAGCTCTCTGAATCTGATCCCGCCAACGAGCTACCCACCTGAGTGCTGATTGTTCGTGCCAAAGTCACCTTCTGGGGATGCAGGGCTGCATCCACTATCTTATACACTGTAAAATCCTTGGGGGTCAGTTTTCCTGGGCAGGTGTCATTATAGGAGGCCATCTGCTGCCCTACCACCTTCCATTTATCTGGTTGGATCCCACTATGTTGCACCCAAGGGCAGATGTTCCAGATATTCTCAACAAAAGCACGGCACGTCTTGATAGGTAATTTACGGCCATGCTTAGCGCAGAGTTTATAAAGCTGCCCTGCAACGACCTCTTTTTCCTCCGGCTCAAAGGCGGGAATACTATTCCGGCCCCCCATGCTGTCTACTAGCCGAGGCTGCAATCCTAACAGGTGGCAGAACTGGAAAGTTCCCGTTCGGCAAAAGAGAAGGAGGCAGCAGGGCACAATCAGACAGGCCAGCACGGCAAGGAGCGTGATTAGAGTAGAAGGAGAAAGGGAAGGGAAAGGAAGCATAGTCAACACAATAGGGATATGTCCCTCAGGCAATATCTGAGAGTAAACGCCCTCTCCTTCCTCCCGGTCAGAAACGACCGAGGCTGTCTGGAGAATCCGACCAGCGGATTCAGACGTTCCCTAGCAAAATCAGGTCCCTGTTCCGGGCGCCACTTGCCGGGTTTTTATTTACAATGCCGGCTTCTTTATGCTAGTCCGTCCTCTTACTCACCAGTCCAACGCGTGATGAGTCTTCGGGGTACCTCCGGCCCCCACTCTTTGATGGGGGAAGAACCAGACAGAGCGCCTGAGGTGGGTAATGAGTCTTTATTCTTCTGTGATCACATTCCCGCTCCCCCCCACCTCTCAGCAGACACTTTTATCCCCTCTGTCCTCCCTCCCATGAACTCTTACTCAATGAGGGGCCGAGTTCTGTAACATTCCCTTATAAGGTGATTATGTTTCCCCCTCTAAGCGACCGCCAAGCCTCTTCCCCCCGCCCCCAACACAATATAATGTTATTGTGCCATAAGAAATTAAAAATAGGATGTTTTGAGAAAAATCTGGTAGGATTTATATTAACTGATATAAAGTGAAGTGAGCAGAACCAGGAGAATATTGGACATAGTAATAGGAATATAGCATGATGAAGAATATTGAATGACTTAACTGTTCTTAGCAAAACAATGATCCAAGGTCATTCCAAAATTCTCATAATGAAAAACACTATCTGCCTCAAGAGAAAGAAATAATATTATCTGAAAACAAACTGAGCCATATTTATTTTGCTCTCTCTCTCTCTCTCTCTCTCTCTCTCTCTCTCTCTCTCTCTCTCTCTCTCCTTCTTTTCCTTCCCTCTGTTTCTTTCTTTCTGAATTTTCTTGCACAAAAGGATTAATATGGAAATGTTTTACAAGATTGCACTCAAATAACCTGTGTCTGATTCCTTAATATCTGATGGGAGGGGAGAGCATGGAGAAATGGATTTTACAACTCAAAACTTTAAAAAAACAAAAGTTTAAAATTGTTTTACATACAATTGGGGTAAAGATAAATTTTTTAATGCAGCTCTTAGAATGTTCTCATGTAAAGATCAACTCATTCAAAATCTCTGAGCCTTCATTTCTTTAACAATAAAATATCAGAGTTGTGAGACTCAAAATGAGACAATGTATTAATATAACTATTAATATTTTAGTATTCATTCTGGGGAAGATTGACATAATTTAAGGAGCTTTTCAATTTACTAAATTCACCTCCTTCTGTTTAATTCTGGGTCTAATCCATTGGTCATTTGACTCATCTGTCCCAGATACACACACTGATAGACAATCTCAATAAGCAGTTCATCCAACAGCATGTCATAATTCAGCAATGGACTTTCTTCACTCATTTATTATGGCTTCTTTTTAGACCTGCTAATGATCAGACCAAACTCATTTAAAATATTATAAATCTCTTCCAGAAAACACTAATTCTTCCTAGTGCTTCATAGTTCAAGTCAGCTAGAATATGATCCTTAAACAGAAGAATTCGAGTTAAGCGAAACAGTTAATATTTGAATCAGAGTTTGAATACAAAATGATCATGTTGGGCTAAATAAATATGAAATTAAATAGAATATATTAAATATATAGATATGTATGTGAATATAAATAATTACATGCATACATGCATGGCTACATCCATACTTAGGTTCAAAACTGAACTGCCCATGCATAGAATAGCAATTTAACTAATTCAAGTAAAAATTAAAATAATTGGGGGCACCTAGGTGGTGCAGGGGATAGAGCACTGACCCTGGAATCAGTGGGACCTGAATTCAAATCTGGTCTCAGACATTTATTAATTGTCTAGCTGTATGACCTTGGGCATGTCACTTAACCCCATTGCTTTAAATAAATAATATTTTTTTAAAAAATAAAATAATTGGCAACATTTTACACACAGTATCTTAAAGTTTCAAGGAAGTTAAAAAACATTATCACATCAACACTGTCAAATAATTCAACATCAGAAATATTAACAGTGGAAATGACATTAATGAAGCAATATTACAGGGGTAGCTGGGTGGCACAGTACCAGCCCTGCAGTCAGGAGGATCTCAGTTCAAATGTGACCTCAGACACTTAATGATTTCCTAGTTGTGTGTCCTTGGGCAAATCATTTGACCCCATTGCCTAAAATAAATATATATTTTAAAAGAGTACAGATCTTTTCTATTGCATTTACACTGAAGTCTCTTATGCAACATACTGAAATCTCACCCATTAGCTACAAGAGAGCAAAAACTATCAGGTTTTCTACTTTTATTACTAATATTTATTATGGGTATTTTGCAAATAGTAACTCCTTAAAAATAGCTTTTTCAGTCACTGTTTTGTTCATTTCTTCCTTACAATAATTATCCTGTGAGGTTACTATTTCTGACTTAAAATGGGGATATTTAAACCCTGAGGCTTTAGATAAGTTAGCAAGTTCCAGAGGCAGAATTCCATACCAAGCTTCTCCTGAATGCAAATTTCATGCACTTTTTCATTATTCACCATGCTGCCTCCTGGAAAGCTTTAAGTACTTAGTTCAATGTAAGTGAAATCTATTGCAAGGTAACTAAAAAAGATAATGAACATTTTGGAATGAGTGAAGAAAGATTTTAGTATGCAGGAGGAAAAAGCAGATAATCCTACTATGTTTTACCAGATCTCAAGTGTGCTATGGTCCAGTCACATCTGGAATATAATATTCCTCTCTGGAACTGATGCAGAGAATTATGAATATAGGAAATTTATAATTAGAAATAAATTTTGGGGGAGGCTAGGTGGCACAGTGGATAGAGCACCAGCCCTGGAGTCAGGAGTATCTGAATTCAAATCCGGCCTCAGACACTTAATTACCTAGCTGTGTGACCTTGGGCAAGCCATTTAACCCCATTGCCTTGCAAGAACTAAAAAAAAAAAAAAAGAAAGAAATTTTGTAATATTTTATACTGCTAAATCTTGTTAATTGTGGAAAACTATTTGCTCCTGAGATGTGAACTGATACTTAAAGTTTAATTGGTAAATGTAAAATATTTCCTCTTTCCTAATTCCCCCTTCACACTCCTTCTGGTTTAACTTAGAGATAATGAACCTTGAAACAGGAAGAACCAGGACAGAGTTTGCCATTGGAGGATACCTGGTCCCAGGTACTAGACCACTCCCCAAGCATCAATGCACTATAGAAGTGTATTTAAGAAGAAACGTCAACCATTTTTTGCCTTTTCTTGGCTTTACATTCCACCCAGGATGGTTTTTTCTTTCCTCCTCTTTCTTAGACAACTTCCTCCCAATTTGGGCCCTCAGTAACACCATTCCCAGCCACCCCCATGCTGTGTAACTGGATTAAGTCAGCCCTCATGGTTTCCTGTCTTCTCTCTCTCTCTCTCTCTCTCTCTCTCTCCCCCAATCTCTCTCTATTTCAATCTCACTCTTACTCAAACTTCACCTAGTCTGTCCTCAAAGTGCATATGTCTTTTCTTGGAATTTTAACCTGTATATTTTGTAATTATAATAAATCCTGTACAGTTTTAAAATCTCAGGGAGCACTCAAATCCCTTCATTTTTTAGTAACTCTAGATCTTCTATCTTTAATTCGCAACCCTCAAATATCATCTGCAACAGAATTATATTTCAGGAATGCTGGAGAAGGTGTGAAAAAAATTTGGAAACTAATTCATTGTATGTAGAATTGTAAAATTATACAAACATTTTGTAGAACAATTTGAAAATATATTCACTCCCTTTGACTCAACAATACTACTTGATCTATTCCCAAAAAATGATTAGAGAAACAAGTAAAGAGATTATATGTTATAAAAAAAAAGTTAGGGGCAACTGTCTTTGTGATGGCAAAGGACTGGAAATTGCAGGAATGCCCATCAATTTACTGAATGGTTGAACAAGTTTTGATATATGATGATGATAGAATATTACTTGCTTTAAGAATGATTTTAGCAAACATAGAAAGACATGCATGCCTGTCAAAATTAGAAGGAAAGCAGAAAGCTGGGAAACAATCTTCACAGCTAGGAATTCTGATAAAGGTCTCATTTTTAAAATATAGAGATAATTGCATCAAATTTATAAGGTCACAAGTCATTCCCCAATTGATGAATGGTCAAAGAATATGAATACACAGTTTTCAAATGAAGAAATTAAAATTATATATAATTTATGAAAAAATGTTCCAGGGCAGCTAGGTGGTACAGTGGATAGAATACTGGGCCTGGAGTCAGGAGGACCTGAGTTAAAATCTGGCCTCAGACATTTAATAATTACATAGCTATTTGACCTTGGGCAAGTCACTTAACCCCGCTGTCCTGCCAAAAAAGTTCCAAATCATTATTGATTATATAAATGCAAATTGAAACAACAATGAGGTATCATCTCTCACCTATAAGATTGATCAAGATGAGAGAAAGGGAAAATGATCAATGTTGGAGAGGTTGTGACAGGTTTGGGACATTGATGCACTGCTGGTGGAGTTGTGAATGTATCCAACCATACTGAAGAGCAATACGGAACTATGTCTAAAGAACAATAAAAATGTCCATTCCCTTTGACCCTAGGTCAAATATCCAGAAGAAATTATAATAAAATGGGAAAAGTCCTTCATGTTCTGAAATATTCAGAGCAGTTCTTTTTTAAGTGACAAAGAAGTGGAATTTGAGGGATGCCCATCAATTGGACAATGGCTAAATAACTTATAGTAAATGAATATTGTGGAATATTATTGTTCTATTAGAAACCATAAATGGCTGGACCCTAGAGAAGCATGGAATGAGTTGAGAGAAGGCAGCAGAACAAAGAGAACAATGTGCACATTAACAAAAACATTGTGAGATAATCACCATTAATGGAAACAGCTCCTCTCTCAGTGGTTCAGATAGCTAGGACAATCTTATTAGACCAGCTACAAACAATGTTATCCCCATCTAGAGGAATAAAAATAAAACAAAAAAGAAAAACCAACCCTTCAAAATCTGAAGAACACTTTGTAAAAATTATCTCATGTTTCCTCTTTCTCTTAATCCTAATTCCTCATACCAAAATGACTAATATCTAAATATGTTTATCAAAAATATGTATGTACAATGATAGCTTGACTGTTTACCACTGAGGGGAGGGGTGTGGGAAGGGAGGTTGGAAGGAAATTTTGTAGCTTAAAAATATGCATGTGTATATGGATGAAAATAAATAAATTTCAAAAACTAAAGACATGCGTGAAATAATGAGTAAAATGAGCAAAATCAAGATAGCATCATAGTAATAGCAGTATTTTTAAGAATGACTTTGAATGAATAAGCTATTCTGTCTATTTTAGATATCTAAATTAACTATAAAGCCCTGAGACCAATGTGTGAAAATTTCCAAGAAGCAAGTTTCTGCTCAATGTAAAGAAATAGAGTCTATTAACTAGTGATGTCTAAAAACAGAATAAACTGTTTCATTAGTGATCTCACTAGAGATCATTGATACTAAACCATTTATTAGGGAATTTTAGAGAAGACTCGGGATTGATTACTGGTTGGATGTCCCTTCACACCTTTGAGATTCAACATTGTATATAAAAACTTTACCTACCTCTTGATTCAAATGATGATTCAGGGATTCAATTCAACAGTTATTTATTAAGTTTATAACTATGGAGTCAAGCATTGAGTACCATGCTAGAGAAAGAATAAAGTTGAGAAAACATATCAAGTCAACATTTGCTCTGCACCTATTTAGTACCCTAATGTGACAGGAGCTATCTTAGGTGCTGAGGATACAACGTCAGCATTAAATAATTCCTGATCTCAAAACATGTAAATTCTTCTGATAGGAACCACATGAATACATATCAAAAAAGGTACACAGAGCAAATATTTTAAAAAGTATTCAAAGCAAATATAAATACTTGGTAAAGGGAGAGAGGAAAAAAGGAGTAGGAAAGTAGAATGTGGTACTTAAGCCAGGTTTTGAAGAAAAAATAAGGATTCTGTGAAAGAGACAATTGGGAACAATGATACTTCCTGAAAAGAGGAGTCACATGGTCAGATATGCTTTTTAGGGGGTATCAATTTTTGACACCTGTAAGTAGGATGGACTAGAAAATAGGAGGAGCAAAGGCAATTGCAATAAACTAAGTGAAGATGTTATGGGACAGAATTATATTGATAGCTATGAAAGGACTGAATATTAAAGATCCTGTTGAAGGAGGATTTGGAGGTAGACTCTGCTTGCATGTGAGTTGAGATCAGGGAGGATAATGAGTTAAAGGATTTTATAGAGTGGTAGATTTTTATAAAGTATTTTACCATGTATGACATATTTTATCACTTAATGATCCAAGAATTTTGAATCTTACCATGGTCCGTCTAGCTAAAGTTCATCATTTTATAGATGAAAAACTGAACTCTAAAGAGACTTGATAATTTGTTTAAGGTCAAACTAAGAAAAATTCTAGAACTAAAATCCATCAGATTCTATCATGTTTTCCATGAATACCACAACAACTATTCCAACAGCCAATACATTTGCTACTATTCCCACAACATAGGTAAGGAAACTGAGTCTCAGAGGAGTTAAGTACCCAGTACAGGTTTTATGACTAGTAAGTAAGAAGCCTGCTCATTAATTACAATTATTTTTGTAACCTTTGGCTAGAAGAAAAGTTTTCATATATTCCCTAGCATATTAGGTGAGCTTAGCAGGTCAAAATATTTTGATGTCTAGTTTTGACATGTGTTTTCAGTAAGAACCAAGAGCCATTATTGCTTATGGCACAGAAATGAGTTGATCTCTGCAGGCCCATTTATTCTGTGGATTTAAAATGGCAGATAAGCCTTACTAGCTTCAAGTTGAGAAATTTTGTTATTACTAAACATATATGACTAGAACCTTCACCTAAGTTATTATTAAGATAATTTTTGCATAATGCTTTCGCTCCTTCTTAGGAAATTGTCTCAGCTCCTAGAATTGTATTTCCTAGTTAGATATTATTTTTGTTCATGTGTAACTGATTTCTGTATAACTGGAAGGAATGCAAAATTTGATTTTAGAGCCTGAGTGACATCTACATTTTTGCTACTTCACTGACTTTTTAAACACTACACTAGATTAATAAACACTGAATTATAATAGATATAAAAGGACAAATTGATTGATGTCATCAAGGCAGCTATTTCCAGTTGATTTGTTAGAAGCAATGTTATCTTTGAAAACCAAAGTAGATTTTTAGATACCACTGAAAATATGTGTATGTTCCCCAGTCTTCCATTATTTCATCATTCTATTCTCAATTGAAATGCTAATGAACACTTAAATATGGGAAACTTCATATAATTTATGTTCATAATTGTGTTTCAAATTTACCAAAGATGGAGAGATATTCACAAAGTATCAACAATGAAGGTAACCGGACTTCCAGGACAGAGCCAAAATGGTGGCATGAAGCTAACATGCTCCCAGAGCTTTTCTCTACCAAAGATAAATGAAGCCTCTGCAATGACATTCAAGCTACAGATCCCACCAAGAAAAAGAAAAGATCCAAAGAAGATTTCAATGATAGATACTGTGCTGAATCTTCATTGAAGGCCTGTCTTTTTGGGGTAAGTGGGGAAATAAAGCCTGAGAAGTAGGAGAGAGGGAAAGCCAGGGTACACTTTTAGCCACAGTGCAGTTCAGTTATGACAGCTTGACAACAGCAGAGATCTCAGCAGCTAGATGGCAACCTGCAGAGAGAGTCCCAACTCCAAACAAAGTCTGAATCTTGGGAATATCACAGCAAGAGACAGGACTGGTTCAGGAACAAAGCACTGCTAAGTCAGAACCTGAACATAAAGGAGGAAACAAACTGCTGCAAAGGTAATCCTGGACTGCATAGGGCAACAATTTGTCCAATGACAAGTAAGGGATCAGACCCAGTCCCAGCATAAAAACTCAGATCTAAACTCCCTATTCCACAGGACCAGAGTTAAAACAACAAAGATGAGCAAAAATCTAAGAGTACTATTATTTAAAAAACTCTTTACAAAGACATTAACAACACCTTAGAATAAGAAATAAATGAAAAATCAGTCAAAGGGGAAATCTCAAAAGAGTCTATTAATTGGATTCAAATCCAAAAACCACATCAAAGAACTTAAAAACGAATTTAAAAACCAAAGAAGAAAGAAAGAAGAAAAATAGAAAATAGAGTCATCCAGGAAAATTATGAAAAATTGATCAAATAAATCAACTCCATTAAAAGTAAAAATAACTGACCAGAAAAAAACCCACAAAAGCTAATTAAAGAAAATAAAACCAACTTCTGACCAAGATGGCAGAGGGGAAACCAGGCACTGTGCTAAAGTCTCCTGGATTTACCTCCAAAATAATATGAAACAAGCCACTTAAGAGAAATTCCATCTACAAAATGAAGGAAAAAGAAGCTAAAAGAAGAACATCTACCAACAAGGTCTATCTCAGGGTCTTTGGGTGAGCTGAGGGCAGAGAGTAGAGAGCCAGTCCAGGGCGATGGGGTAAGACCAGGGAATAACCTAAGATGAGGAGGCTTTGTTTGTAGGAGCAGCAATCTGAGGACAAACCTAAGTATAGTCCCTATCTGGGGAACTTCAGCAGGGCTAGAGGCAAGTTCCAGCATGAAGAGCTATAGAATGAAAACGGACATCAATCCACTTGACTCTGGAGGATGAAGGCCTCAAGCTCTATCCTTTCAGTGGGATCCTTTTCTCAGAACAAACATGGTAACAGTTTTCCCCTCCCCCCCCAAGACTCAGGCATGAACAGCAGAACTCTCTCAGCAGATTAGAGATAGTAACATTCTCACACAATGGCACAGTCCATATTGTTCAAGGATAACATTAACCATCTACGCTACCCATCCCCACTAGGCCTAGAGAGAGGGCCTCAAATCAAGGTCATAGGCATTAGAGAGAAAGCAAACAGCACCCCCTACTGGTTGACTCACTTGGAGTTACTAAATCCAATGATAAAAGCCTCTAGGCACCTCAACACCAAAGGTCTGTGAGCCAGCCCCACCCCAAACACAAGATCCTAGGAAAATAAAGAAAATCCAGTGAAGAGGGGTGGTTCATAGAAAACTGTCTTTAAGGCAAAGTACCTAACTCCAGAGAGATCTAGAGCTTCTGAGGAGAATATAAATTGGTCTCCAGCCCAGAAAGACTTCCTAGAAGAAATCAGGAAGGAGTTTAAAAATCAATTGGAAAAACTAGGAAAAGAGACTCAAGATAAAATTAATACCTTGCAACAGGAAAACAAATCATTGGAAAATACAATCAGACAAATGCAAAAAGCAAATAATTCTCTCAAAGCCTCAATTGGGCAAGTGGAAAACTCCTTCAAAAATAGAATTGACCAATTGAAAAAGAGTAGCAAAATGTAAATGTAGAAAAATCTTCTGGAAAAAAAGAATGGAATCTATGGAAACCAATGACTTCATGAGACAACAAGAATCTGTTAAACAAAACCAAATAATTGAAAAAATAGAAAATGTAAAATACCCCATCAGCAAAACCAGTAACCTCATGAATTGATCCAGGGGAGACAACATAAGAAACATTGGGCTCCCTGAAAACATTGAAGAGAAAAAAAGCCTGGATCAACAATACAGGATTTAGTGATGGAAAATTGCCCTGATGTCATGGAATCAGAGGGCAAAATATTTATTGAAAGAATATATTGATCCCATCCAGAAAGGGATCCCAAAAGGAAAACACCAAGGAATATTGTGGCAAAATTACAAAACTATTAGTTAAAAGATAAAATTCTGCAAGTAGCCAGAAAGAAACAATTTAGATAGTAAGGAGTCACAGAAAGGATTACACAGGACCTGGGCCTAGAATGCAATATTCCAAAGAGCAAGAGAGCTTGGAATGCAGGCAAGAAATCATTATCCACCAAAAATGAGTCTTCTCTTCCAGGGGAAAAGATGGATATTTAATGAAATAGGAGACTTCCAACTTGACCTGATGGAAATACTAGAGCTAAATAGAAAACTTGGACATCAAACAAGAGAGTCAAGAGTCAAATGAAAAGGTAAAAAAGAATAAAATAAAAAAGGTCTATCCAATAAGATGAAACAGGCTATATGAATACCTGGGAGAAAAATTCTCATAACGCTTGAGAATTGCAAATCCTTTAGAGGGAATATTACTTAGACAAAAGTAATGGACACTCATGACTCTCATGACTTATCTGTGACTCTAATATAATGATTTAAAAACAATAGTACTTAAAAAGGGAGACAGGAAAGAGACAGGAGAATGGAGGAGAATGAATGGGATTAATCACTGTATATGAAGAGGAACAAAGGACTTACTGAAATAGGGGGGAAGAAGGTAGGTGGTAAGAACCACTTGAATCTTACTCTTGTCAGATTTGGCTCAAAGAAGGATTAACATACACACATTCAGTTAAATTAAGAAACTTACCTAACCTTTCAAGTTTTGAAAGCTGAAGGGGGAGTGAAGAAAAGAGGAACTAACAGAAAGAAATAGAGGAAGGAGCAAAGGGAAAGGGGAAAGAAAGGAAAAGGCAGTTGGATACAAGGGGGCAAACACACTGAAGGTTTTGGTATTCAGAAACAAAATACTGGAGAATATCAATAAAGTGAAAAAAGGGAGAAAATACAAACAGAGGGAAGATAACATAGAGTGAAATAAAGAGTTAATAATTATAACTTTGAATATGAATGGGATAAATTCTCCCATAAAATGTAAGTGAGGGGTGGCTAGGTGGCATAGTGGATAAAGCACCAGCCCTGGAGTCAGGAGTACCTGGGTTCAAATCCGGTCTCAGACACTTAATAATTACCTAGCTGTGTGGCCTTGGGTGAGCCACTTAACCCCATTTGCCTTACAAAAGAACCTAAAAAAAGAAAAAAAGTAAGTGAATAGCAGAGTGGATTAAAAACCAGAATCCTGTAATATGCAGCTTACTAGAAACTCATTTGAAGCAAAGAGATACATACAGAGTAAAGGTAAAATGTTGGAGCAAAATATATATTACTTCAGCTGAAGTGAACAAAGCAAGTATAGCAATCCTTATTTCAGACAAAGCAATTGAAAAATAAATCTCAATAAAGGGGAAAAGGAAGGAAACTCTATTCTCCTAAACCTATATCCTACCATAGAAAATCAAGATATTTCACTGCTAAGTATATATGCACCAAGTGGTATGACATCCAAATACTTAGAGGAGATATTGAATGAATTACGGGAAGACATAGACAGCAAAACTGAACTGGTGGGAGACCTCAACTGGCAACACTCAGATTTAGATAAATCTAACCTTAAAATAAACGAGAAGGAAGTTAAGGTAGTAAATGGATAGTTAGGAAACCTAGGCATGATAGACCTTTGGAGAAAATTAAATTGGGATTGAAATGAATATACTTTTTTTCTGTAGTACATGACACACAAAAATTGTCCATGTAGAAGGGGATAAAAACCTAACAATCAAATGCAGAAAGGCATAAATAAGTAATACATCCATCTCAGATCATAATGCAATAAAAATCATAAGAAGTAGTGAGCCAGGAAGAAAAGAAGCAAAAATTGCAAAACTAAATAATCTCATTTTAAAGAATGAGTGGATCAAACAACAAATTTTAGAAAGAATTAATGATTCCATGCTAGATAATGACAATAATGAGTCAACCTATCAAAATTTATGGGATGCATAAGGCAAGGCAGCTTTTAAGGAATATATCATTAAATGCTTACATGAATAAGTTAGAGAAAGAGGAAATCAATGAACTAAATATGCAATGAAAGATATCAGAGAAAGAACAAAATAAATGCCCCCCCAGTTAAACATCAAATTTAAAATTAGAAAAAATAAGGAGAAATTAATCTAGTTGAAAGAAATAAAACTATTGAACTAGTAATTAAAACCATGAGCTAATTTAAACTAATAAAATTGATAAACCTCTATTTAATGTTTAAAAAAAGAAAGAAGGAAACCAAATTGCTAGTATCATAAATGCAAAAGGCAAACTCATCACTAATGAGGAGGAAATTAAAGTAATAATTTCAAATTTTTTTGCCCAACTTGCCCAATTTGCCTGGCAATAAATTTGATAATCTAACTGAAATGGATGGATATTTACAAAAATGTAAGATATCCAGTTTAAATGAAGAGGAAATTAAATGCCTAATAAAACTTTCTCAGAAAGAAATTCAACAAAACATTATGGAACACCCTAAGAAAAACTATCCAGGGCTTGATGGATTCACAAGTAAATTCAATCAAACATTTAAGGAACAATTGGTTCCAATTCTATATAACCTCACTGGAAAAATAGGTGAAGGTGGAACTCTGCCTAACTCTTTCTATGACACCAATATGATGTTTATACTTATACCAGGAAGAGTCAAAACAGAGAAAGAAAATTAGAGACCTATCTCCCTGATGAATATAGTTGCAAAAATCTTAAATAAAATCTTAGCAAAATGATCACAGTAAGTTATATCTATAATAATACACTATGATCAAGCAGAATTCATCCCAGAAATGCAAGCTAAATGTAAGATTAGAAAAACTATTAGTATAATCAATAATATCAATAATAAACCTTTTAGAAATTGTGTGATAATATCAATAGATGCTGAAAAAGCCTTTGACAAAATATAGCATGCATTCCTATGAAGAACACTAAAGAGCAAAGGAATAAATGGATTGTTCCTTAGAATAGTAGGCAGTATCAATCTGAAACCATCAACAACCATTATATGTAATGGGGATAAATTAGAGGCATTCCCAAAAAGATTAGGGATGAAACAAGGATGTTCATTTTCACCACTGTTTTTCAATATTGCATTAAAAAAGTTAGCTTTGGAATTAAGAGAAGAAAAGGAAATTGAAGGAATTAAAATGGGGAAGGAAGAAACAAAACACTCTTTGCAGATGACATGATGGTATACCTAGAGAATACTAAAAAATCAACTAAAAAGCTATTGGAAACAATTAACAACATGAGCAAAGTTGCAGGATATAAAATGAAACCTCATAATTCCTTTATAATTTCCATATATGAATAGCATCATTCAGTAGAGAGCTAGAAAAAGAAAGCCCATTCATAGTAACATCACACAACAAAAAATAATCGGGAGTATACCTGCCAAGGCAGATTCAGTAACTCCATAAAAATAACTATAAAACACTACTCACTCAAAAAAATCAGATTTAAAAAATTGGCCAAGTGTCAACAGCTCATAGATAGTCCAAGCTAATATAACAAAAATCACAATTCTACCTAAATTAAACTACTTATTTAGTGACATACAAATCAAAATTTTAAAAAACGTACTTTAATGAGTTAGAAAAAAATGCAACAAGAAAACAAATCACTGGAAAATACAATTGGACAAATGTAAAATGAGAATAATTCTCTCAGATCCTCAATTAGACAAATACAAAACAAGAATAATACTCACCGATCCTCAATTGGGCAAATGCAAAAACAAAATAATTCTCTCAAAACCTCAATTGGTCAAAAGTAAAGCTCTTTCAAAAATAGAATTGACCAATAGAAAAAGGAGTTGCAGAAGGTAAATAAAGAAAACTCCTCTTTAAAAAAAGAATGAAGTCTGCAGGAAAAAAAATGACTTCATGAGACAGCAAGAGTCTGTTAAACAAAACCAAAAATTCAAAAAAAACAAATAGAAGAAAATGTAAAATACCTTATCAGTAAAACCATTGACCTTGAGAATAGATTGAAGATGGGCAACTTGAGAATGATTGGACTTCCTGAAAAAATTGAAGAGAAAAAAAAGTTAGGACTTACTATTACATGATCTAGTGGCGAAAAATTGTACTGATATCATGGAACCAGAGGGCAAAGTAGTAATTGAAAGAATACATCGATCTCCTCCAGAAAGAGATCCTAAAAAGAAAATACCAAGGAATGTTGTGGCCAATTTCCAGAACTATCAGATAAAAGAGAAAATCCTGCAAGCGGTCAGAAAGAAACAATTTAAATACCAAGGAGCCACAGTAAGGAATACACAGGACCTGGCTGCATCAACATTAAGGGATTGAAGGGCCTGGAACAATATATTCCAAAGTGCAAGGGAACTTGGAATGCAGCCAAGAATCCACTATCACGTGAAGCTGAGCCTTCTTTTTCAGGGGAAAAGATGGAAATTTAAAGAAATGGAAGAATTCCAAAAATTCCTGGTGAGAATACCAGAGCTTAATGGAAAATTTGAACATCAAACAGGAGGTACAAGAGAAACATGAAAAGGTTAAAAAAAGGGGGGGGGGGTGAACTGCTGTCCAATAAGATGACACTAGGTATATCCGAGCATGGGGGAAAGGGTCTCATAACTCTTGAAAATAGTGACTCTAACACAGAATATACCTATCCAGAAGTGATGAGCATTCATGATGTATCCATGAGACTGCTATCCAATGGGATGAAACTGGCTATAACCCTACTTAGGAGAAAGACTCTAATAACTCTGAAGAATTTTAACTCTATTAGATAGAATATACTTAGAAGCTATGAAGACTCAGAATTTTCTATGGTTCAGATAGAATGATATAAAAACACTTCCTCCATAAAAAAGGGGGAAAGGAAGGAGATGGGAGGAGGTAGGGGATTGAATGAAGTAAATGGCATTACAATAAGAGGTACAAAAGACCTGTGATAATATAGGGGAAGAAGGGAGGAGATGAGAAACACCTTAATCTTCTTCTCCATCAGACTTGGATTAAAGTTCATTTACACACATACTCAGTTAACTTAAAAAACATCTTGCCTTTCAAGTATTAAATGGGGAAAAGGAGAGGGGGGACAGAGACAGGGAGGGGAAGCAAAAAAGGGGAAATAACAGAAGGAAGGGAAGGAAAGGGTAAAGGGAAAAAAGAAAAGGGGAAAGAAAGGGGAAGGGAGTGGTATTCAGAAATAAAATACTGGGTAATATGGATAAAAGGGGTAAAAGGGGCAAAATACAAACAGAGGGAAGATAGCATGGAGGGCAAAAAAGAGTTAGTAATTATAACTTTGAATGTGAATGGGATAAACTCTCCCTTTAAATGTAAGCAAATAGCAGAGTGGATTAAAACCCAGAATCCTGCAAATGCTGCTTACAAGAAACTCATTTGAACCAGAGAGATAGATATAGAGTAAAGGTAAAAGGTTGGAGCAAAATATGTTTAGCTTCAGCTGCAGTGAGAAAAGCAGGGGTAGCAATCCTTATCTCAGAAAAAGCAGTTACAAAAACAGACAACATTAAAAAAGATAAGGAAGGAAATTATATCCTCCTAAAAGGTACCATAGAAAATAAAGTTATTTCAATACTGAATATATATGCAACCAATGGGATAGCATCCAAATTCTTGGAGGAGAAACTGAAAGAAATACATGAAGAAATAGATAGCAAAACTCTTCTGGTGGGAGACCTCAACCTCCCATTCTCAGACCTAGTTAAATTGAATCATAAAATAAACTAGAAAGAAGTTAAGGAGGTAAATTTTGTTAGAAAAACTAGATATGATAGCCTTATGGAAGAAAGTGAATGGAGATAGAAAGGGATTGACCTTTTTCTCTGCCGTACATAGCACTTATACAAAAATTGATGAATTCATGATGTATCCATGAGACTGCTATCCAATGGGATGAAATTGGCTATAACCCTACTTTGGAAAAAGACACTAATAACTCTGAAGAATTGTAACTCTTTTAGATAGAATATACTTAGTTATAAGCTATGGATACTCATGTCTTAGGGCCTAAAAACCTAATGATCAACAGCAGAAAGGCAGAATTAGTGAATACATCCTTCTCATATCACAATGCAAAAAAAATCATATACAAATACTGGGCCAGAGAGATAGAGATGCAGAACCAATTGGAAAATGAAAAACCTCATTTTCCAGAATAAGTGGATCAAACAACAAATTATAGAAAGAATTAATTATTTTATCCTAAATAATGACAATAATGAAACAACATACAAAAACCTATGGGATTCAATCAAAGTGGCTGTCAGGGGATATATTATATCTTCAAATGCTTTCATGAATAAATTACAGAAAGAGGAATTGAAGGAACTAAATATGCAACTATAAAATTAGAGAAAGAACAAATTAAAAATTCCCAATTAAATACCAAATTAGAAAATCTAAAAATTAGAGGAGAAATTAATAAAATTGAAAGTAAAAAAACTATTGAATTAATAAATAAAACCAAGAGTAGGTTTTATGAAAAAAAGAAAACAACTGATAAACCTCTGATCAATTTAATTAAAAAAAGACGAAAACCAAATTGCTAGTATCATAAATGAAAAGATGATCTCACCACCAATGAGGAGCAAATTAAAGTAATAATTCAGAATTATTTTGCCCAACTGTATTCCAATAAATTTGACAATCTAAGTGAAATGGACGATTACTAAGAGGAGATTAAATATTTAAACAACCCTATCTCAGAAAATGAAATTCAGCAAGTCATCATTCGACTCCCTAAGACAAAATCTCCAGGGCCTGATGGATTCACAGATGAATTCTACCAGACATTTAAAGAACAGTTGGTTCCAATTCTATGTAAACTCTTTGAAAAATAGGTGAAGACAGAACTCTGCCTAACTCTTTCTATGACACCAATATGGTGTGTTACCTAAACAAGGAAGAATTAAAACAGAGAAAGAAAATTATAGACCTATCTCCCTGATGAATTATAGATGCAAAAATCTTAAATGATATCTCAGCAAAACGATTACAAGTTATCACTAGGATGATACATTTTGATCAAGTAGGATTCATCCCAGGAATGTAGGGTAGTATCAATGCTAGGAAAACTGTTAGTATAATCAATTATATCAAAAGCAAACCTATCATAAATTATATGATCATATCAATAGACACTGTAAAAGCTGTTTATAAAATATAGCACCCATTCCTACTAAAAACACTAGACATTGTAGGAATAAATGGACTGTTCCTTAGAATAATAAGTAGTATCTAGCTGAAACCATCAACAAGCATTATATTCAGTGGGGAGAGGCTAGAGATCTTATCAATAAGATAAGGGGTGAAACAAGGATGCCCATTACCACCACCACTATTCAATATTATATTAGAAATGTTAGTTTCAGTAATTAAAGAAGAAAAAGAAAACAAAGGAATTAGAACAGGTCATGAAGATACAGAACATTCACTCATTGCAAATGACATGATGGTATGCCTAGAAAATCCCAAGAAATCATCCAAAAAACTACTGGAAACAATTAGCAATTTTAGCAAAGTTTCAGGATATAAAATAAACTCGCATAAATACTCAACTTTTCTATGTATTTTTAGCAAGACACAGCAGGAAAAACTAGAAAGAGAAATCCCATTCAAAGTAACCTCAGACAATATAAAATTCCAGGGAGTGTATTTGCCAAGGCAGACTCAGTAACTTTTTGAAAACAATTATAAAACACTTATCACACAAATTAAATCAGATTTAAATAAATGGGCAAACATCAGCTGCTCATGGATAAGTCGAGCTAACATAAAAAAATGACAATTCTGCCAAAAGTAAACTACATGTTTAATGCCCTACCAATCTAAATTCCAAAAAATTACTTTAATGAGTTAGAAAAAGTTGAAAGTAAATTTAATGAAGAAATAAAAAGTCAAGAATTTCCTGGTATTTAATGAAAAAGTGCAAAGGAAGGGGGCTTAGCCCTACCTGATGTAAAATTATATTATAAAGCATCAGTATCAAAACTGTCTGGTATTGGCTAAGAAATAGAGTGGTAGATCAGTGGAATAGACTAGGTGCAATACCAGGAAATGTTTATAGTGAACTGCTGTTTGATAAACCCAAAGAATCCAACTATTGGGATAAAAAAAAAATCTATCTCTATGATAAAAACTTCTGGGAAAATTGGATGGTAGTATGGAAGAAACTTAGATTAGACCAACACCTCACACCCTATACCAAGATAAGATTCAAATGGGTACAGGATTTAGACATGAAAAACAATACTACAAGCAAACTAGAAGATAAAGGACTAGTTTATCTGTCAGATCTATGGAAAGGGAAGCAGTTTATGACCAAGGAAGGGATGGAGAATATTACTAAAATCAAACTAGATGATTTTTATAACATTAAATGAAAAAGCTTTTGCACAGACAAAACCATTGTAACAAGATCAAAAGAAATGTAGTAAACTGGGAAACAATCTTTACAACTCATGTTTCTGACAAAGGACTCATTTCTAAAATATACAGAGAACTGAGTCAATTTTGTTTTAAAAAATCCATTCCCCATTTGAAAAGTGGTCAAAGGATATGCAAAGGGACTTTACAGATGAGGAGATCAAAGCAATCCATAGTCATATGAAAAATTGCTCTAAATCATTACTTATTAGAGAAATATAAATTAAAGATTCTCTGAGGTACCACCTCATACCTCTCAGACTGGCCAATATGACCAGAAAGGATAATAATCATTGTTGGAAGGGTTGTGGGAAATCTGGGACACTATTACATTGTTGCTGTAGCTGTGAACTCCTTTAGCCTTTCTGGAGAGAAATTTGGAACTATGCCCAAAGGGCAACAAAAATATGCATACCCTTTGATTCAGCAATATCATTACTGGGTCTATACCCTGAAGGGATGATGAAAAATGGTAAAAACATGACCTGTACAAAAATATTCATAGCAGCCCTGTTTGTGGTCACAAAGAATTGGAAATCAAATAAATGTCCTCCAAGTGGGTAATGGCTTAGCAAATTGGTATAATGTATATCATGGAACACTATTGTTCTATTATAAACCAGGAGGGATGGGAATTCAGGGAAGTCTGTAGGGATTTGCATGAACTGATCTGAGTTAGATAAGCAGAACCAGAAAAACACTGTACAACCTAACAGCAACATGGGGGCAAGGATCACACTTGATGGACTTGCTCATTCCACCAGTGCAACAATCAGGGACAATTTGGCATTGTCTCCAATGGAGAATACCATCTGTATCCAGTGAAAGAATTGTGGACTTTCAACAAAGACCAAGTACTATTAACTTTAATTTAGAAAAACAAACTGATATCTTATTGTCTGATCTTGCTATTTCTTATACTTTATTTCTTCCTTAAGGATATGATTTCTCACTCATATTCAATTTGGATCAATGTATACCACAGAAACAATGCAAAGGCTATCAAATTGCCTTCAGCTCAGGGTGCAGGGAGGAAATCAGGGGAAATATTGTAAAACTCAAAATAAATGAAATCTTTAAAAAAAGAATTTAAAAATTGTAAGTTAATTTATTTGGAGAAATAAAAAGTTAAGAATTTCCAGGGATTTAATGAAAAAAAGAGTAAAAGTAGGTGGTTTACCCCTACCAGAACTAAATTACACTATAAAGTATCAGTAATCAAAACTCTCTGTTATTGGTTAAGAAACAGTGTGGTGGGTCAGTGGAATAGACTATGTGCAAAAGAGATTGCAGTGAATGATTGTGGTACTCTGCTGTTTGATAATTCCAAAAAGTCCAGCTTTAGTGATTAAAAACTCTCTCTTTGGGGCAGCTAGGTTGCACAGTAGATAGAGCACTGGCTCTGGAGTCAGAAGTATCTGAATTCAAATCCAGCCTCAGACACTTAATAATTACCTGTGTGGCCTTGGGCAAGCCATTTAACCCCACTGCCTTGCAAAAAAAACTAAAAAAAAACTCTCTTTGATAAAACCTATTTGGAAAATTGGAAGTTAGTATGGTGGAAACTTGGATTAGACCAGCATCTCACACTCTATACCAAGATAATTTGAAAATAGATACAGGATTTAGACACAAAAAACTATGTTATGAACAGACTAGGAGATCAAAGAATTGCTTACCTTTCAGATCTATGATAACAGAAAAAGTTTATGACCAAGGAAGAGATGGAGAACATCATTAAAAACAAACTAGATAATTTTGAGTTCAATAAATTAACAAAATCCCTGTAAGCAAGATTAAAAATGTATTAAATTGGGAAATAATTTTTTCCACTAGTATTTCTGACAAAGGACTCATTTCTAAAATATATAAAGAACTGGGTCAAATATATTTAAAAAATATATATCCATTCTCCAATTGACAAAGAATATGCACAGGCAATTTACAGATGAGGAAATCCAAGCAATCTATAGTCATATGAAATATTGCTCTAAATCTTTACTGATTAGAGAAATGCAAATTAAAGCATTTCTGAGGTACCACTTCCTACTTCTTAGACTGGCCAGTATGAATAGAAAGCACAATGATTAATGTTGGATGGGATGTGGGAAATCTGGGACACTAATACTTTGTATTTTTAGTTGTGAATTCATCCAACCTTTCTGGAGAGCACTTTGAAATTATGCCCAAAGGGCAACAAAAATATGCATACCCTTTGATCCAGCAATACCATTATAGGTCTATACCTTGAAGAGATTATGAAAAAGGGTAAAACATCACCTGTGTAAAAATATTCATAGCAATTCTGTTGTGGCAAAGAATTAAAATTGATTGAATGGCCATTAATTGGTGAAGGGCTGAACAAATTGTGGTATATGTATGTCATGGAACACTATTTTTCTATTAGAAACCAGGAGGGGTGGTAATTCAGGGAAGCCTGGAAGAATTTTCATAAACTTATCCTGAGTTAGATGAGCAGAACCAGAATAACATTGTGCTCCATAACAGCAACATGGGGGTAATGATCAACCTTAATAGACTTTCTCACTCCATCAGTGCAACAATCAGGCACAATTTGGGGATATCTGCGATGGAGAATACCATCTGTATCCAAAGAAAGAATTGTGCAACTAAAAAAAAAAGACCGGTCTATTACCTTTATTTTTTTTAGATTTTTGCAAGGCAAATGGGGTTAAGTGGCTTGCCCAAGGCCACACAGCTAGGTAATTATTAAGTGTCTGAGGCCGAATTTGAACCCAGGTACTCCTGACTCCAAGGCCGGTGCTTTATCCACTACAGCACCTAGCCGCCCCTATAACCTTTAATTTTTAAAAAATTATCTTATGTGATTTTGCTGTCTCTTATATTTTTTTTCTTTCCTTAAGTATATGATTTCTCCCTCAACCCATTCAATTTTTCTCAGTGTATCACATGGAAAATATGTAAAGACCATCAGACTATCTTCTGGGGAGGGGTGAGATCAGGGGAACATTTGTAAAATTTAAAAATAAAAAGAAATTTTAAAAAAGAAAAGAAAACCTTAAAAATTAGAACGGAACAGATAGAAACAAATGAATCTATAAAAGTCCAAGATTC